>NC_049902.1:14562740-14862740 GCF_001411555.2 Juglans regia | reverse complement strand
TGCCCCCATGTTTTGTAGAATGATCATGATTGATCACCAATTAATTCTTCTTATCCGTCTGTTCAGACAAGTTAACTTTATTCTTGGTCTATAAATATTACTGTGGCTTATTGTCGTCTTATGCTTGTGAAAAAGGTTGGGACAGGGGAGAGACAGAGCATTACAGTACTTGAAAGACAATCCTATTCTTCATGATGAAATAGAAAAGGTTAGGATGCATATGCCTTTAATACTCTTTGTTGAATCTTATTTGTAACAGAATGGTTCGAATTGTCTTCTCTTTTGAGAAGGTCTTTCATAATATAGGCAAGACTGCCAGCTATACAAGGAAACTTAAGCTGTACATGCTAATCACATAGAGTGATCCTAAGGAGCTATATATGGTAAGCTAGCTAATTACATAGAGTGATCCTAGGGAGCTATACATGGTAAGCTAAATCTCCTCTCCTATTTAGGAGAGTATATACAATCTAGATTAATGAGTCAATTACAGCTATTACTCAGTAGGAATTTATCTATTGGCACGGCAAAATTTATGGCCTCCTATTGACATCCCCCCTCAAATTGATGCGGGTTATCCATAAGCATCAATTTGTTTGTAAGAAAATTATGCCGTTGCCATGTGAGAGCCTTGGTGAAAATATCTGCCACGTGAAGATTGCTAGACACATGGGGAAGAGAGATAGTCCGAGTTTCAAATGCCTCACGGAGGAAGTGGCAATCAACCTCGATATGTTTAGTGCATTCATGGAAGATGGGATTGGCTGAAATGTGAATGACACTAGTATTATCCGCATGAAGAGAAGTAGGACCGCATGGAGAAAAACCAAGCTCAACCAATAGCCCGCGGAGCCAATGTATCTCAGTGCAAGCTTGGGACATAGCACTATATTCGGACTTAGTAAAGGACTTAGAAACACGGTCCTGTTTCTTGCTTTTCCAAGAAATAAGAGCTGGGCCAAGAAACATACACCTACCTGTAGTAGAGCGTCGAGTGTCACTACACCCGGCATAATCAGCATCACTATATGCTACAAGATCAAGTGAAGTACCCAGCAAGATAGAAAAGTCCCCGCAAAGCTGTGCCCTGGACATATCGGATGATTCGTCGAACTGCAGCCATATGGAGGTGCCAGGGAGAAGCCATGAACTGACTAACTTGCTGGACCGCATAAGAGATATCAAGTCTAGTGATTGTAAGATAGACCAAGCTGCCAACAAGCGTATGATAGGCTGCAGGGTCTGATAACAGGTTACCCTCTTCTTTGCACAGCTTGAGATTAAGTTCCATTGGAGTATCAAGAGGAGTATAGTCCTGGAGACCAGCAGCAGCCGCCAAGTCCTGGGCATACTTGTGCTGTGACAGAAAGATACCATGTGAACCAGCAATAATCTCTAGACCAAGAAAATACGTGAGAGATCCTTCATTGCCTGAATCAACTGGGCCTCCAGAACCTTCTTTTCCATTGCAGATGGTGTAAACTCGGCCTCCAAGGACTTGACCTGTTGTCTGCGCTCAAAGGTTTCTTTGAGAAGGGGAGAGTTGAGGGACTTTGGCTTGATACTTTCACTTTAGCCATTAATTTTTTTTAAGCTGTGATAATAGCAAAATGAGATTGGGATTTGAGGGTTATGCTGGAGAGCGACGGCGTCAGGGACGACGCCGACGATGAGTACAAACAACAAAAATAACAAAGACAACAAATGCTAAGTGGAAAAGAATGGGGAAAGGCAGCCGACGGAAGTGGAAAAACAGCCAAAAAAAAAAAAAAGAGAAAAAAGTAACTTATTGGTTGACGAAAGGGGACAACGAAGCTCAAAGGAATGGGAAAACACTAGGAAAAGAATTGGATGACGAAGCTCAAACGACGGGCTGGGTTTGGGGGACTGAAGCGGGTAAGGAACGGGACAGCTTTTTTTCCCAAATGAGATCCGAAAAAAAAAAACTGAGGTGGCGCAGTGCCAAATCAGTTTGTGGGAACCCTTTATGTTCGTAGCGGGACTCTATAAAAATGCTATCCATTTAAAACAGAATTGTAAAAAAGTTGTAAGAGAGTTGTCTATCGCTACTCATTGAAGCCACAAGCTTAGACAATAATTTTGTACTTTGAAAGGAAGGGAGTTCTGTCGACAGGTGTTGTGCTGGTGAGGAGGTTAGTTGATCACTGGTCGAAGGGTTGGCATCAAACTGAAGTTATTGGCTGGTCAACACCTTGAAGTATCTAGGTCTTCCATTGGGGGCTCCTTTTTAAGGAAAAATCAATTTGGAGTGGAGTCTTGGAAAAGATTGAACACCTTTTAGCTGGATGGACATGGCTATATTTATCTAATTTACCTACTTATTTCTCTCTTTTGCCCCTCCTTTTTGGTGTAGGTCAGTGTCTTAAAAAGCTACAAAAGAATTGGCAATGAATTCAAGCTTCATCCAGTCAAGTGGACAATTTTTTGCGCCCAAATCTCATTTGGCTGTTCGGAGATTAGAAGTTTGCTTTTATTCAATTATGCGATAGCAAGGGATGCTTTATGGCACTTGGTGGTGGATACAAAATGTGGTGGCATGTGAGGTGGATGGTGTTCACGAGGTAGGTGGGTCTTATGGGTTGGTGTGTGGAAAAACATCAGGAGAGGGTATGCGACTTCTCGTTTCATTAGATATTAGGTGGATGATGGGTCTAAAATCAGGTTTTTGCACGATGTGTGGTGTTGGGACGTACCTTTGAAGACTATTTCTTGAAACTTTTCCATCTATCCCAATGCAAGGAAGCTTTCATTGCAGAACACATGCAGATTTCTGATAATATACTTCACTGGGATGTTAACTTTATAACATCAGCCCACAATTGGGAGATGGAGTTATTCTCTTTGTTTGTTGACAAGTTGCACTCTTTTAGGTGGTGGAGGTGAGGATAAATTACGTTGGATCACATGCAGTCTAAATATATCCTCACAACGGACAACTTGAGAAAAAAACGCATATTTATAATGGATTGCTGGTCGCTTTGCAATCATAACTGGGAAAGTGTCACCTCTTGTTACATTGTGGGGTGGCTAGTGAATTATGCGTAGCAATGTTCGACACTTATAGGATTGAGTGGGTCATGCCGCAACGAGGGGTGGGGATGTTGGCATGCTGGAGGAGTCCTTGTGGGGCCCATAGAAATATAGAAGTATGGAAGATGGTCCTTCTGTGCTTAATGTGGTGCATCTGGCAAGAATGTAATGCCTGAACTTTTGAAGACCGCGAGAGGAAAACGACAGAAATAAAAGCCAAATTGTTTGACTCTTTATGATTGGATGGCTACTGACAATAGTTCCCAGTTCTCTAGCTTTCTAGATTTCAAAGAATTTTGCTCTCTTTTTTTTTTTTTTCTTGCAGATAGATGGGGTGTAACCTCTTGTATACTTCTACTAAGGTTGATCCCCTCTGCGCATTCAATTAAATTTCATTAGGTATTTAAAAAATAAAAGTAAAAAAATTTCATAAGTGGCGGAGCTAGGATTTTTTTTTGAATTAAAATAAATAAATAAGAAAATCAATCGACTATTAAGAAAATCAAGGATAATAAAATTAAAAGTGAAGTAAATTGCATTCCAAGGGTTCGTGTATGACAATAAGTAGAAGATATATTAAATTACTTATAAAAAAAAAGAAGATATATTAAATTACCAGAAAATAGGAGTGTTCTCCCACCAGCATAAATTTCCATTTTTGAAAATGCGTTTGCCAACTATCATAGTAACTTTTTCATATATATATATATATATATACAAAAAAAAAACTATCTGTGGTAACTTTTTTGGTCATTAGCCCCTGGGATAATATTGATTCAACTATGAACTTTATTTTGATTATAGCTATCAAATACCATGGTTGTATATACTTTGTAAAGCACGATATTTATCTAAATGATATTTTTAAATTTTATGTAATTAATTGATCAGTTGATTGTTGCATAATATTCTCACAGCTCGAGTTACAAGGCTAAATTCATTACTGTCTTGCTTTCTTTAAACCCTTATGATACGTTATTGTTTATAGATATGGACTTTTACTTCAATCAGACTCTGGGCATGATTTGCTCTTTGGTGCACCTGGTGCCTTCACCAACAGCTGCAGTGAATTTTTATTCAGTGGCTTGGACTCTTTCGTATTTAATTGATAAAGTTATATACCTTTGTCTACCAGTCTACCATAATATTCTACAGAAAGAATCAAAATGAACATAGCGTATTAATAGTTAAAGACCTATAATCAGTGTTTTGATAAAGAAATTTGATGGTCAATAATAGCAAATAGTAAGGGTGATATTATACTTAAAAAACGTCTATGTGCATGCATCTCTTCGGAGAGGAAAAGGATAGAGACCCTCTTGATGACATAATGAGAACTTTGCTATTTCCATTTTGCCTCATCAGAATCTCATGTGCTGTTATTTGCAAAGACTAGGGAATGATATTGGTAATGCATTTGCAGATTGTTCGGTCAAAACTGGCTGATGGAACGGGACAACTAAGCTCTCCACCTTTGAGGAACTCGTCATTGCTAAATCAACATGAAGACGTTTATGAGGAGATACAATGACAAGAAGCAATACTGCTAGTGATTGAAGTTGGATGTGGGAAGAGGTAGTGAAGTAGGTTGATTTTTTCTAGAGTGTAAACTCTAAGGCCGGTGACGTTTAGTGAAGTACTTGACATCATTGCCCATCTCCCAGGGGTGAAAATGGGTAGAGAATGAAAAGCTAAAAGAGCATTGTTTCTGGTTGAAATTGGAATTGGAACCTCTAATGTTGTTCATGATGAAAGATGGTAAAGCGGTTTTGGGGCTGCATACTTGTTTCTCTTTCTTCGCATCGATTCTTAATATATCAACTAGTCAGAAAAACCAAGTTATTTATCCTTGCATACATGAATGTGGTCAATGTAGATTTTTTCCATGTAGCTTACCAACTTGTTAATGAAACATACAATATATAGAGCACAATTCTGGATGATAATTTATGCGATTGCTTCTTGCATGTGGTAATTATTGTTTAGGGGTTGAATTTGTTTTACACCTTTACACAATCATGTTTTAAATGTGAGGCATTTTAAGATAACTTGTAAAAGTAACATCATTTTACAAAACATGGTTTAAAATGCAAAATTATTCATATAATCTTGAGGATTGGCAATCTTTATTTCTCAACAAACATCAAAATCAATTAGTGATGTGAGGAGTGCTAGAGAACAGCGGCAACCCTAATTCTAGGTTGAAGACCATGATGGTATTGTTCCGTATATGGGGTTTAATTTCTGAGTCGCGCTACTGTGCTGCTTGCACAGTACCGCTCCAGTGACTGCCTGATGTGACATATAATTAATTAAAAAAAATAAAATAAAACATAATGGTATGAAAATGGATAAGAAATATTGCCCCCTATGTTTTTTTGATATCGTTTCAGAAAACCATCTGAACCATCCCATTGCCCTCCCCTCGTTGTCCCATAGCCGTCCTCTCGTCGTCCCATGGCCGTCCCCTCATCGTCCTCGTGACCATCCCTTTGCTGAACATCGTCACGAGTGCCTTCCATCGCCAAAAGCTCGGCTCCCTCCTCATTGTTTGTTTAGTTCAGGTAACCTCCACTAGCCAAAAGCTTCGATTCAGAGGTAGACATGAGGGTTTGTTTTAGGAATGTTTTTTGAATGTTTTTTTTTTCAAAGCTTTCGACTTGCTTCTTAGGGGGTTTGGTTTGGTCCTTTATTTTTTTCAAGTCTAGAATTAGGTTGAATTACTGTTAGTTGTAGTATTTTGTTTGAGATTCTCTGTGTACTTTTCCTTTTTAGGTCTTGAATTGCGTTGATGTTGATACGGAGATCAGATTACAAGGATATCATAATTTTATAATTAGATAAAAGAGTTCCAATTTAGGTCTCAATTGTTGAGCAATGATTTCTTCAAAGTACGACTAATAAATGCATGGAATAATTGTGAGAGAAAATATAATAATTGTGAGAGAAAATTTGAGATGACCACTGATAAGTGTACAAAATTGCATTCTAAATATCTTATTATTGAACTAAAATGGTAAAATGTGAATAGAAATCACAGGAATTAATGTGTATTCTTGAATTGAGTTTCTATTTATTTTGTGATACTCTTAAGCAGATTTTTATATTTAATTTCAAAGTCTATAAAAGAGCAAGTCCAAACTCAGTCAAATTTAAAAGACTTTCAAGTGGGCAAGATATTGGAATAACCTAAGAACTTTCAACGAGTGTAAGACTCTTCAAATAAGAATAATGATGGAGTTTGAGAGTAATTCGGATCAAGAGAAAAAGTCAGTCTGAAATTTGCTAGAAGACAACCTTACATATTTTAGTATTTTGATCATAACTTTCCATTCAAATATCTGATTGATACGATTCGTAATGCGTTGGAAAGCTATCTTAAAGGGCTACAAAGTTGTCTATAATAAAGATTTCTAAATTCAAACTCCTGAAGCACGTAGGTGGCTGCCAAGATGAGTCTTAAAATTTAGATGATTTTGTATGCGGGAATATGAAAGACATTAGGGTTTCTTTCCTACACTATATAAGTATTTCATTAGTACGAAATTGAAATTTTTTTGGGGGAGAAGGCACAGTTCTAGAGACGAGAAAAATTCCATTTTATTATTTAGTTCTTCTATGGAGAACTAAATCTTGGATAAAGTAGGGGTGGGCAGCGGGGCCCCGGCCCCGCTACCCCGCCTTGCTTCCTCTCCGCCCCTGCATGGCGGGGCGGGCAACCCCGCTCCGCATCTAGGGGCCCTAGCGGGTGCGGGTGACGGGGAGGGCCAACCAGCCCATACCCCGGTCCCCATTTATATATATATATAAACATAAATATCTATTTATATTTTGCAAATTATATATAAATATATATTACAATTTATTAGATTTGTTCACAAAATATGCATTGACAAATTTAAAAACTATATACTTTAAAAACTAATACATTACAATTTACACAAAATATGCACTAACAAATTTAAAAATTACATAGCTTTTAAATTATAGTTATATTTACAAAATTTAAATTTATAATTTGGATCTAAAAATGTATTTTTAATTATTTTTGCACTTATAAATAATTTTTAAATAAAATAAATATAGTGTTTTTTTTAAGTGAAAAGAGGCGGGGCGGATTGGGAATCCACCCCGCATCCCGCCCCCGCATCCTGGGGGCGGGGGTGAAAACCCCATCCCCCGCCCCATGCGGGGCAGGGTGTGGTGAAGGGGTGCCCCCGCCCCCTATAGCACCCCTAGGATAAAGCCTAGGGTGGAAATTGATTGGTGAAAATATTTTGATTTTATTTCAATTCATATGTTAAGCTTTATTGTTTAAGATTCTAGGATTCAATTCTCCATTTGTTTGGATATTATAAGTTTGAGATAATTATATTAAATCTTGCTATGGTTTGATTTTGTTGAGCTATAAGATTATGAATATATGATTGTGACTTAAACAAGCTTTTCATACCATTGATATGATCTTTTGCTGCACTATTGTTTATGAACATAGGGTTGTTTTTAGATCTGATATTCATTTTTATATATGAAAACCGTGGTTTGTAAAGGGAGAATAAATTCTAGAATTAAATTTCAAAAAATAGATGAATATATTATCATATCTTCCAATTAGAAATTTGGTATTATAATTCTTAATTGTGTATATCGTTTGGATTGAAAAAGCCATAGTATTGGATCCAGTTGATAGAAGCCCAAAGCTTTACTTGCCTTCTTATCCATGCCTTAAATCTCATTTTAATTACGTGCTTTAGGTATAATTTTTAGATTCTTGTCATATTATAATTTGATCTTTTCTTTTAAGCTTACGTCTTGTTGTCTTTCTTTCGACTCCCTGTGGATTGACACCCTGAACTATACTATAATACCGTGTATTAGTTTGGGCGAAATTAACCACACCATTCAATATTAGGGTTATGTTCATGGAATTACTTTGAATTTGTGTGAATAAGGTGGGGTGCACGTATCCAGCAAGGAAGTTTGGAGGTGTTCATAGCAAAACCCTCTAGTCTTAGATTTTGGTCAAAGATGTATGGAGGTTCTATTTTTTGAATTGTGCATTGGGCTGTCAGAACACTCTTTAAAACAATAGTTTCAAAGAGATTTGCATGTCTCAAAAGGTATCGAGTAAGCAATGTTTACTGGGTCTTTGTCCATTGAAAAAGCTCAAGTCTTATGAAAGAGCAATGGTAGCTCATGCACTCTGTAATCATAGATTACACCAAGATCCAATGTAGCGTGTGTGAGAGAGAGAGTGAGAGAGTGAGAGGTGGCAAACTATTTCACAATGTCTTTTCAGTTAGAACAGAGATGTAGGTCATGACAAAATACTTGGAATGTGAATCTGGTAATGGTAATGTGAATCTTTCTTTGCCTTCCTACAGCTGTAACAGTATGTAGCATTCAAGCCATAATGGGAATGTGGATCTGTTGTGCTATACATGTAGTTAAAATGTAAAAAATAGTGAATCTGATTCTGTTAAAATGTAAAAAATACTGAATCTGAATCTATTATGCTATACATTTAAAATGTGAATATGTTATACTATACTAAATCTCAAAAAATAGTAGTTAAAAATACTGAAGCAAAATCTGTTCTGCTATACATATTGTTTATTTGTTTGTTTGTACTAGAAGAATAGTGGGAGTATATTAATAAAGGGAATTATGTTAATAGTTTTTTGACATTTTCTACGACAACTACTGATGACTTGCATAATTTCTTATATTTTATCACTTATTAACTTTAAACTTTAGTCTAATTTTATTTATTTTTGTTGATTTTAGACTTCATTGTCATTATTTAAATTTATTTTAGATTTGAAGAAAATGAAGACCAAATTTTACAAGCCTATCATCTAAGAACTCTTTCATTTAAATGAAAATGTTATTTGAATATAGGAGCTGCTGTATAAAAAAGAAAAATGCATCAATACGGATACCTATTTTGATTTTGAATGAAGACTAATGATGTGGCTTGAGTGGAATTTTTGGGCTCTTGAACGGATATACACTGGCGCGGGTTTGGCTTGGTTGAGATGCGGCATGCGTGAGATTCGGGCTTTCTCTTGGATGAACAGCTAGGCACGACACTGAAAAGGGAGCCAGCTAATTTTGACACACGCACGAAACGGACTTGGAAGGCTGGAACGCACGGAAGAGAAGAGGAATTGGGAATTCGACTTTTCCAAAGAAAAAAAAAAAGAGAAACGTAACAAAAGAAAAAAAAAAAAAGAAAAAAAAGAGAAAAAAACACATTTTGTTTTTCTTGGAAAAAGAAGTAGAAAGAAAAACTAACCGGGAAGAAAATAAGAAGATGAGAAAAAGAAAGAGGGGGGACGCTGTGACTTGCGAAGCAGACTGCGAGATCATTTTTCAATGTTCATTTCCTTCCATTCACTTCTCAGAAAAATTATAGTAAATTCGTTTATGTTGAATTTAATTTTTAACATGAACTAAATTTCTTTATTCTAGAAAAACGATATAATCTAGTTTCGAACTATGCTTGCTTTTCTATTCTAATTTGAAGTAATTTTCTTCTCTGTTTGTCTAATTTATTTTAAGCTTATTGCTTCTAATTAACTGGCCATTAATTAGATTATTTTAATCTTGTGATTTGTTGTCAAAAGAGGGAATTATATGATAGATCTTGAATAATTTGGCATAGTTAAATATAGAGACCGAAAGACTTGTATGAACCTATGTAGTATTAAAATTATTGGTCTTATTGCTTTCTTGCTTTATTAATTTGCATACTCTTATGTAAAATGATGAACAAGAATAATTTCTAATTGACTATCGAAAGAGGCTTTTGGATGTTTGTGGAGATTTGCTACCAAACAGAGATAATTAAATTCAATTAGTTAGATGAGTAAAGCATAGTGAGGGATTAGATGAAATCGATTTCCTAGAAATTTTCTTTCTCATTGATTTGATCTTCGAACAACATCTTTCTTTTCTTTAGAGTATTTTCTTTGAATTAATTTTATTTTAATTTTCAATTACAAGAATCTTAGTGACTTTTCTAAATAAAGTCGAGATTAATATAATTTCAGTATTTTTGAAAAGTAAGTTATCAATCCCTGAGGACGATACTCTTCTCATCACTTTACTATAAAACTACGATACTGTGCACTTACAGTTTTACACCGATCAAGTTTTTGACCCGAAAGCAAGTACATTTATTGTTCTCTTTGTATATGAACGGCAATGTCTGAGACATAGTGGAAATAGCTCAACCTTAAGAAAGTCCATAGTTGAGTACCCCATTTGTTATTGTGGAATTAAAGCTTGTCAAAGAACTGCGCATACGGAGGAAAATGAGGGGCGACGGTTTTTTGGATGCCAAAACTATATGATGGAAGTTTCTCTTCTTGCCCTCATATCTCATTCTTGTTGATAGTCTTGTTTGCCAAATTTTAAGTGAGAATTGATTTTTGTAGTCTGGGAAGTCTTGTGGATACTTCTGCTAGTATGACCCTAAAATACCATTATATTACCAAAAGACTATCAAATGATTACAACACTCAATTGATGAATTAAAAGTTGAAGTTGAAAATATCCAAGCATCAATGGATATCCAAACCTTGACTCATCGTGTGGAAATAGAGGCCGAGAGGCGCAAGAGGCAACTGAAGAAGGCTACCTATGTTCTAACAATTTCATTGTCGTGGTTTTTCTTTTTTGGGTTACTTATATCTAGTTCTGGTTGGTTCAAAGACACATGTTAATGTTGAGACTTTGAATATTCCCATGTATGTGTAAGCTCTTTGTATTTTGTGGAAGCTCTTTGTATTTTTTGAGACCTTGTATACAAAGCTTGTATTTTATGTGTTTGTTTTTAGTAAAAGAGAAAAAAATGAGTGCATTTGGACTTACAGGTTTTGAAGACCTAATTAACTAAATGAAAAATCCCAAGTAGCATCACTAAAATATTATATACTTGGAGATATAAGTCAGAATTAATTAAAACATATGCATTTGGGGATACCTCAAAGTTAGTATTATTATTATATACCTGGAGATATAAGTCAGAATTGATGAGCCCAATTTGGGCATCACAAAGTACCGAAAGCTCAATACAACATCAACTGCACCTCCTAAAGTGTTCAAAATAAACACAGGAGGTGCTATACAATAAATGTTCAAAAAGTAACAACACTTGATAAATTCTCTGCTATACAACTTGATAAATTCTGCTACACATTCTGCTATACATTCTGCTATATAACAGCAACAACACCTCCTCAAAATGCATTTCATTTACAACATTTTGCTATACAACAAGTGTTCAGGATACTAATGGTACAAAAATCACTTTTGCTGGACAACACCATCATATATACAAAAAACTTCTTCATTTACAACAAACGCTCAACAATAATAGGAAAAATACTTTCTACACAAAAAACACCTATGCTTTTCTACACCATAAAAAATACACCATCATGGCTACCACCATCTAGGCTGATATAGATCATCCTGGTTCGAGAGATTTGATAGCACAGGTTGCACTTGTACTGGAGGTGGAGGAGCAGTCGAGGGAGTACAAAAATAATCCAACGCATGTGTCCAAACTAGGCTTTCTTGATCATATTGCCAGGATACCAATGAAAATGATCAAATATCATTTTTTGGATTCTGTACATAAACAAAAGAAAAGAATATGAATAAACTTGTGGACACTTGACTTTTTAAGTGTACTTGGGTTTGTGGAGCCATTTGTTGTGTGCCGCTCACATTATAATTTGGTGTATCTTCTCTTGATAAGTGACTACTCCTCTATGCATATCAACAAAAATCAAGAATAATATCGTAATATGTAACCTATGATGAAATTTTACAATCTGGACAATCAAGCTGGAACTTAAGACACTTCATCAACATATGGAAAATAAAAAAATGAAGCAAGCTCAAATAAACAAATGTTAAAAAATAATGGTGCAATATATAGTCTTAGTTGTGGGCAATCTCTCCTTCTTGTACTTGGTTTCTTGAGAGCCTTCTCAATGGGGTGCGTTTTTCTCTTAGTTGGTGGTCTCCCTTTACTCCGAACTACCAATTGACTAAGAACTTTGCCCTTTGAGCCATCCATGGGAGTAGCTGGAGCAGTTGTGGAAGTACCTTCTCTTGAATTGTCATCTGGGTACTCTAGCTTCAACTGTTCTAGCTGGATCAATTTCACACAGTTTTGCTCGGTCTTTGCGGCGTTTGAACACAATTGATAGAAGCAAGTTTGGATCCGATCATACCTTTGTCTCTCGGGGTTGCTAGTCGCCTCATAACTACTTTTTATTTGGATATATTTTCTCTTTATATCCTTCCTCCACCAATCCAAAATGTATTTTGGTGGAATTTCACTCTTGCCTAATTGCGCCAGAATATGAAGAGCATGTCTACATAATATTCCCCTAAACTCAAACAACTTGCAACTGAATGTAATATTTAGGGGATCTTCTTCATGTATGCTCACAATGTAGTTTACACGTTTAAGGAATCCGTCACTCACTTCAATCTCATCCGTGGCTACGTACGAATATTTTCCACCATCACCCCCTAAATATGAGGTAGTCAAATATAAAAACCCTCGAAATTCTTCTTGGACTTCCTTAAACTTGGCAATTGTGTATGTTTTTTGAAATCTCTTCTCGATAGGATAGCGGGAGATGCAAAGAATCTCAGTGTTAAATGAATTGAAGTCACCAATGGCTTCATTCTTTGCCTTCCTCCTAAGGGCTGAATCATACTGATCAACAAATTGTTTCAATGTGGTCCTAGAGTGAACCTAGTCATCAAAAAATGCATTCATGCTTTCACTACGTTGTGTAGTTGACATTCCAGCCCAAAAGGTGTTTTTAACGTACGTCGGCACCCAAAACTGCCTATCAACATAAAGAGATCCCAACCAAGCATTATCATGAAGATCATATGTGTCAAGCAATACGCACCATCATTCTTCAAACTCATTCTCACTTAACGAGTCATACACACATTTGTGTAGAGTACTCTTGATCTCGTCATATTGAAAATGTGACCCAAACTTCTCAAGAGTTTCTTCATGATATACCATAAGCAAAAGCGATGCCTAGACGATGGAAACACCCTCGCAATTGCAAGTTACATTGCCTTATCTTGGTCTGTAATGATTGCATTTGGTGGTCGGTCATGCATACACTTCAACCATGACTCAAACAACCACTCAAAAGTATGTGCATCCTCATTGGATATCAATCCACACCTGAATAGAATTGACTGACCATTATGGTTCACACCCACAAACAACGTAAAAGGCATTTTATAAGCATTGATCAGGTATGTTGTATCAAATATGATCACATCCTCGAATGATTGATACACAGCTCTACTTCGGGCGTCTGCCCAAAACACATTCTTTAACCTCATGTCAGGGCCCACATCAATCGCATAAAAAAATATGGGATTTTTTTTTCTGCATATCCTGGAAGTAGTTCATTAGAGCTTTAACACCTCCAACTCCGAGGTGAAGTTGTCGAGTTTTGTCAATATAGTTTTGACATTTCTTCACCCCAAATGGCACATTTTCATACCCCGAACCCTTTATGCTTAGCATACTTCATATAGTAAGACCCGACTTCTTCCTCACTAGAAAATGTCATTCCAATTTTGGGTTGTTCGACACCATCATCATTATCAGGCCTATCATCAACCACTACTTCATCATACTCATTATCTGGTAACTCTACAAAGTTCGGCATATCAACTCACCCTTAGAGAACCTACAATTAGTATCCAACAACTGAAGTAGCATATCATTCAGCTAAGGCTCATTCATTTAAAAGTACAAAAGAATCGAAAATTTCCTAGCTAAGGCTCATTCATTTAAAAGAACAAATTACTGTGGGACCTAAGCATTATTTTGTCCTTGATATCACACATTATTCACCCAAAATGCCAGAAAAACATAGCATAAGCATCACCAAGATCGCTATCCACCCAAAATCACAGAAAAAAGGTACACGAACAAAGGTACACTTACAAAGAAAATAAATGCTTGAAATTCTCACGCCTATTTGATAGCACAAAATTCAAATAAATAACCATGCCAACACAGAAATCACATGAGCAACGTTTCCACACATCTCAGTTAATTTTTGATTGGTAAGATTGCACATGAAGCACGCATGTTAAATACACTGACTTGTATCTATCTCACAACTGTATCTACTAAAGAGACAAATTTAACTATCTATTGAAATGAAACCACTTCCATCAGGTGTAGACATCAATCACAAACCAATTCTATTTTGCAACTATTTTCATTTGGTGTCAACAGTATATCATAAGGAAGGTCCACACATTCAGCGTTCCATGAAGCACGCCCTTTCAACAGCAAATCATCCAAATATATAGAAAGATACAGTTTAAGAAAAAGAATTCAAAAGATCAAGTCAGTGGGACCTCTCCTAAATTGATTGCAACACTACTACAATCCCAACTTTTAAAACTAGAATACAATAGAATAGAACTGAATAAAGAAAAAATAATAACCCCTTCTCTATAAATGGGAGTCTATGAAATTCAGCCCTAAATTTAGAAAATCATAAAAAAATCATATTTTCATTTGGAGGTCAATTGAGAACTATCATCCACCCAATACACATCAACTTAGTAACAACAAATGGATAAGAAATTAAAATACTACAAACATAAGCCCAAAATTCTCACAAAAATATTCTGTCTTCATCTCTTGTATGACAAAAATCAATCACTAAAAATAAAAAATATTTTGCCTGTGAGGTGAGTCTAGGTAAGCTCAAAATCAATTCACTAACAAGGTAAGCTCAACACCAATTCACTAAGAACTACTGGCACAGAGAAATATTTTTTTTTTTCAAAAACACTTTATAATTTCTACCTTGGGAGCTCGACGTGGAGTGACTGGTGGAGGCATCGAATGGTGGTGAGGATGAACTATGCCTGGAGTGGAATCGAATCTGGGAACTGAACGAAGGAAGAGTCGAACAACGAAAATGGATTCGGGTTCAACAAAACAACGAGTTGGGGTGTCGATGGGTGGGTCACATCCACGCTGGAGTTTATGTGTAGATGAACATGAAAAACTCACTGGAGATAGCGTCGAGAATGGTGGTCGGCACTGTGGATGCGAGGGGCTAGGTGTAACAGCCCGCTAGAAATTCATTGGCGGAATTTCTTTTGACTTTAGGACTCTCGTGAAAACCCCATAAGTTTTTACGAATCGACCTATTGCATAGGTTTTAGTCTGTCAACATAGTCAGTGTTATCACTCACTATGCTGCTAGAAATATGAGTTTTATTTATTTGAGGTGGTTAGAAGTGTCAGAATGCATTATGGTCTACGCCATTAGACTCGGTGGATTATTTATGATTTTATGGCACAATAGCCTATTTTCATAATTCCGGACGAAACGTCTGTTGAGAATTGTGAAATTATTTTTAGGGGCACATCGAGGTTGAATTTCGGTATAATATTTTCACTGTAGGTTAATATGAATATTTAGGAATTTTTAGTGTTAAGTTTATGATTCACTTTTTCGAAGTGAATAGTAACCTCGGTAAGCGCACCAATTGCAGTGTTTCGAAATCACAGTGTGGAATGTCCAAATTGGATTAGAGAAGTTTTATTTGGACACTTGGCAAGATCTTAGCCACACTTAGTGAATAATATTAGACACTTGGCACCATGAGGGATGTTTGTTGGATTTGAAGGAATCAAGGTGTGAGATTATGCCACTTAAGCAAAACCTTGTTTCATCTGCTCAACCAAATTGTGCCAGACCAAAGAGGTTTTCAATCCTAGTGAAACCCTAAATGGTGGGAATCCAATTGAAAGCCCAAAAGCTTTGTTGAAATCGAAACCCTAAACGGTTTCCCCAAAACCCTAAAGTTGGCCTCTAAACCCTTTCTAATCCGATTTCTAGTATTGTGTTTAATCACTTGATTAAATCACTTCCACATGCTATTAATCCTTTAAATTTGTGTTAGAACATCATTATCCAACCTTGTTAACCTTGAAAAATTGATTGGACCAAGTGATATTGGATTTGGGCTTGATAGCAACCCAAACCCTCTTTAAATCCCAAATTTTAGGCCCATTCGGTTTAGGCCCTTTAAGGCCCACGAATTTGGTCACCATAGGATTGCTTCATGGCTAAGTTTTGTACCCCCACTTGGCTGGCCAGATCTGTACAAGAAGGTCCTAGAAGGTTCTAGAAAGACAAAGCAAAAGGGCCACCTCACTCTTTCACTCTCACACTCCACCTTGAGAAAAGATCTTGGTCTGATTTTTATGAGAAGAAAAGGCCAACACTCAACCATTCATTCAGTCCTATCACTTTACATAGCTTGTGTAAGAAGCTCTTCAGTCCACTTCCCACGAAAAGCAGCTCTCCTTTACACTTTTCCTTCATAGAACACAAAAGACACTCTCGGACAGTTTTTCATACCTCTTTTGAACGCCTATTTCGAAGATTTTGTAAGTGTTTTCTCGCCAATATTCCTTCATGAAAGTTCTTTCTTTTGGAGTCTAGTTTACGTGGATAACTTATTCGTTCCATTTGGAGATCATTTGATTGGTCAAAAGTTGTTTAGACCCCGGAAAGGTCATTCTGGGCGATAAACTGGAGAGTGTGTTATATTTTGGAGTTTTTGACCAAGCTAATGAATAGATCTTGGTCCGAAATTTTTATGGAGTACTGTTAACATGTGTATATGATTATTGGTTGAGGATTTGTCGCATGATTAAAAGTTTTGGTGAAATATTTTCTTAGGTCTAGAAACTTAGAAACTGGAAGAGGAAAAACAGTTTCTGTTTTGAGAAAGTTTAAATCTTTTATGGTTTAATCTTATTCCAATGGCTTTGATATTTTTATTGGAGGATCCTAAGCATCTTATATACATGTTAGAATGTTATTTTGAAGATATTTGAAGTTAGTTTCGAACATATGAAATTTTATGCAAGGAGATATTCGGTTAGGCCAAAGTGATGATGTTCTTGGCTAAATTTATGTTTTGGTTGATGTTTACCCATGTGATCTTGAGTTTGAAGCTTGGATCTGTTTTAGGACACCTTTTTGAACCATGTGATGTTTTGGTTTGAAGATCACTGCTTTATAAGTCATGGATCAAGAGGTTGATCAAAACAAGTTAGAAACAAAATTCTGTTTTGAACTTTGAAGAGAAACCAAAAAGTTTCAAGTATGGTTTTAGTGATTTTGATGACTTTTGTTCATGATTCAAAACATGATTGTTCTTAAGAATATGTTATGAGTGTGGTAGAAGAAAAATTTTGGTTTAATCATGAGTTTCGAGATTTGAAAGAATTACAACAAAAAGCAAAGGAAATAGCCTTGTAAGCTTCGGCCATATAGAGTTTTGATGATTGTGTTTAGTTTTAAATTTTTCTGAATTTATTTTTGAGCTTAGGACAAAATTTACATAAGGTATGTAAATTTTGGTGATTTATGGAGTTAGGATGCAAAATCCTTATGTTAGGGGTAAAATGGTCATTTTCCCACATGTAGAGGGTAAAATGGTAATTTTACTCTAAGTTGATATTTTTTCCATATTCCTAATTGTCAGTGATTAAGTTCTAATTTTTAGAAATCACTACTTTCAGTTTCCCGTGATCGCACTTGAGTTTTGCCTCGAAGCGCGAAGATCGAGGTAAGTTAGCTTTTAACTTACTATCAATTTAATGTGTATGTGTGATAAGTAAGGGAACTAAATTGTATGTATGCATGTTATCATATGTGCCATGCCAAGTCATTACATATTTATCTGTTACACAGAATTTATTCTGTCATGAATTATTCATCTGTTACACAAGATATTCTGTCACGTATTGCTATACATGCTATACATTGCAAGTATGTCATGTTAAGTTAAGTATGCCATCTGTTACATGTATTTCTTGTCATGTAATATTCATTGTCACATGTTACGCCACGTTAAGAAATGTTGTCTGTTATATGGTATGCCATGTTACGAAATGTTGCATGTTACATGTATGACATGTTATGAAATGTTCTCTGTTACATTTATGTCTCGAAGTATGTCATGTCTGTCGTCCTACGTTCATGTCACGTTATGTTACGTCAAGATTTCTGTCTTTTATGTCACGTTCATGTTACGTCACGTTACGAAATGTCATGTCTGCCAGTTAAGTCATTCATGTCAATCACGACCCTAAGCGCTAGGATGGGGTAATATCCTAGTGGAACTCCTTTGTTCACGCTGGAGTGTCTAAATAGGTGTGAAATTCCCTGGGTTGACGAAGTACAGTCAACAGGTTGCGAATGGGGCCTAATTAGCTGGTCACCGGAGCGCGCCAGGCACTAACGCCGATGGTGCCACACATTATGTTATGTGTGTCCACAGCAAGTGTGGCACAAACAGATAAGTCATGGGGCCACAACAACTGTGGAGCATGAAGTATGGGGCCACAACAACTGTGGAGCATACACTACGTGAGACACAGCAATTGTGACACGTAGAATACGTGGGGCCACAACAACTGTGGAGTACGTATTAACGCACTCACAGCTGGTATAGAAACCTGTGATGTGATGCGGTAATCGGCAGGGACACACGGCTCAAGGGGACCTGTGTAGCACCCATATGGTCATGTTAATGATTAAGACTATTGAATAAGATTCCAAGTTCAAGTCATGTTTCACGTTATGTTACGTTCAAGTTTACGTTCACGCAATCATGGTAATCCCATGAGACAAGAATATGTTTCAAGTTCATGTTATGTTATGTTCACGTTTACGTTATGTTCCAAGTTCATGTTATGTTATGTTCACGTTTACGTTATGTTCCAAGTTCACATTTATGTTATGTCATGCTCAAGTTCAAGTTCAAATTATGCATGTTCACGTTCATGCTATGTTTCAAGTCCATGTTATGTTCCAAGCTCATATTCATGTTATGTTTCAAGTCACGTTCATGCTAAGCTTCAGTTTCAGTTTAAGTTATGCCAGTTATGTTATGTTGTATGTCAAGTTATGCTATGATTACTTATGATTTGATTATGCATTCATGCTTTTACTGCCATGCATGCATCATTAACCTGTGTGGAAGTTTCCTGTTAACTTGCTGAGATTTGTAATCAAATCTCACTGTGGTAGTCCCAACTACCATTCCCCCGAATGGTAGATCTTTTACAGGATCTGAAGGAGAATCGGGAATCGACCAACTGGAAACGGTCACCTAAGCGACGATGCGATGTAGGTGTTCGTACAGTAGTTACCTCAGATTACTACTTGTATTTGTGGAGTTCAATCTCCATCACTCTTTTGATCACAACCTTTTCGGACTAGTGTTGTGATATCAGTTTTTGAGTATGTCATTATGTATGAAGAATGTTTTAAGTATTTGGGATATTTCAGTTTGGTGCATAGTATTGCTGAAGAAAAAAAAAATTATCCGCTGCGAATATTGCATAATGCTAGATGCATGTTAGGAATATTGCATCTTATATGTCATGAACGGGGGCAGGTAACCTTGTGTTGCATGTCTCGACGCTTCAAATGTCCGTCCGATCCCAAGCGGAATTTGGGGGCGTCACACTAGGGTTCAGAGGAGAAGTTCATCTCGCGAAACAGCCAGACCGTTTTCAATTCCCATTGGTTTTCAATTCTTTTTTGTTTGAAAACCCTTTGGTTTTCAATTCTTTTTCAATTTTCTATTTTCAATTCCTGTTTTGCCACATCAGGGCCTACACCTCAGCAGCCACGTCAAGGGGTCAATGGGAGCGGTAAAGTGGAAGCATCAAAGTAGCTTTATGCTTAATTTATATACATGGGTTGGGTCTTGGGTCTAATCGGTTGGGTGCATTTTATGGGCTTGACCCATGAGTCGTAGGGTTTTCACGTGTTCATTTGCCCAATAAAATTAATTGAGCTTTTAACCAACTTATTGGGCACAATAAAACCAATATTCCTCTCGTAATAGTTTTTGAGATAACTAATAAAATGGGTCCGTTGCAAAGTTTTTAATACTGTTTTGTACAGGTCGGTATGACCAAAATTTACCCTGTCTGAATAGTACCTGGCACGTTGGATGTGAGTGTTTTGTATTGGGTCAAATACCGGTCATTTTGGTGCGTTTTAATCAATACCGGCCTGTTTTTGGTATTTCGCCCGATATATAAAAATCAGAATGTAATGAAAAATGATGGTTTCGAGGTTAAAAATGAAAGAAAGAAGACAGTTGACTAATGCCGTCCCTCATGGTTGCGTTTCCCGATGAAGGATCTAATGGCATTATACGAAAGTACAGGAGCACGTGAGTGTGACGCCCCCAGATTTCACTTGGGATCGGACAGAGATCCGAAACCCTGGGACATGCAACAAAAGGTTACTTGCCCCTGTTCATGACATATAAGATGCAATATTCCTAACATACATATAGCATTATGCAATTTCGTAGCGGATAATTTTTTTTAGCAATACTATGCACGAAACTTATAATATCCCAAATAGTTAAAACATAATCCATACATACTTAACAAAATAAACATCCATGATTACAGCACGGGTCTCAGAAGACTGTAATCTCAAAACAATGGAGACCTGGCTCCATAATTACATTACTAAAATACACTTTGGGCTAGTTCGTTGAGTAACTTGCGTAACTCGACTAACGATGCCTGAATACTATCTAAAGACCTAACTATGGAGGCTGCAAGCTTCGTGTTGCATCTATGGCGTTTAGTCAACCTAGTCTATCAGTGTCTGCTCCTTGCTCTGATCCTGACACATCGCCTACCATTCGGGGAGAATGGTAGTTGAGACTACCACAGTGAGATTTAATTACAAATCTCAGCAAGTTAACAAAAAACTTTCACACATGTTAATGATGCATGCATGGCAATAAAGTGTATGGCAACAAAGACATGAATGCACAATCAAAGTCAATAGTAAACATAACATAACTTGACATAACATGGCATGAAATAATAAACATAACGTGACTTGACATAACATGACATGAGCTAACATAACTTGACTGAAACTGAAACTTAGCTTGATGTGACATAAACTTGAAACTTGGCATGAATGTAAACTTGAACATAACATAACGTGAGACATGACTTGAATGTGAAATACATGGACTTGAAATCTTATTCAATAGACTTAATTAATAAAGTGACCATACGAGTGCTACACGGGTCCCCTTGAGCCGTGTCCCTGCCGATTACCGCATCACAACACATGTGTCTATACCTGCTGTGAGTGCGTTAATACGTACTCCACAGTTGCTATGGCCCCATGTATTCTACGTGTCACAATCGCTGTGTCTCACGTAGTGTATACTCCACAGTTGTTGTGACCTCATACTTCATACTCCACAGTTGTTGTGACCCCATGAATTGTTTGTGCTACACTTGCTGTGGACACACATAAAATAAAGTGTGGCTCCATCGGCGTTAGTGCCTGGCGTGCTCCGATGACCAGCTAGTTAGGCCACATTCATAACCTGTTGACTGTACTTCGTCAACTCAGGAAATTTTGTACCTATTTAGATACTTCAGACTGAACAAAGGAGTTCCACTAGGATATTACCCTATCCTAATGCTTAAGGTCGTGATTGACATGAATAACTTAACAAGACTGCTCTTAAGATACACAAACTGTATTCGAGATGGGATGACATGAATACAAAAAGACAGAAGTCCTGATGTAGCGTAACATGACATGACATACTTTGAGACATAAATATAACAGACAATATTCTATAACATGGCATACATGTAACAAACAATATTTTGTAACATGACATACCATGTAACAAACAATATTTCGTAACATCTAACAGTGAATATTACGTGACATAACATACATGTAACATATAACATACATAAAGTGACATACTTGCAACAGATAGTAACATGAGACAGAATATATTATGTAACAGATAAGATTTCATGACAGAATAATTCGTGTAATAGATAAACATGTGATGACATGGCATGGCATACGAACATAAACTGTGGTTCCCTTACCCATCACACATACACAGAAACTGATAGTAAGTTAAGAGCTAACTTACCTCGATCGTCATGTTCTACAAGTATAAGGCGCGAAACACGAAGAATTGTAAGAGGGTATTCTAAAAGTTAGAAATTTAATTACTAACAATTAGAAATGTGAAAAGAGACAACTTAAAGTAAAATTACCATTTTAACCTCTACATGTGGAAAAATGATCATTTTACCTCTAACTTAAGGATTTCACATTCTAACTCCAAAAATTACTAAAATTTACATTCCTCATGTAAATTCTGTTCTAAGCTCAAATATCAACTCAAAAAAATTTAAAACCATTCACAACTATGAAAAACCCACAATGGCCGAAACATTCATTGGTTATTTCTCTTGATTTTGGTTGCAATTTCTTCCATATTCAAAACCCATGATTAAACCAAAATTTTGTAACAAAGATCTTCCTATCCTAAGTTTAAAAACACACCTAAAATATCTATTAAAAAAAAGCTAATCATCAACACCAAACGTTTTGTAAGAAGACCCAAATTTTTTAACAAAAAGTAAACCCTTAAATCATAAGTTTTGACCTTAATAAAAACATCTCCAAGAATTCCAAAAAATCAAATATTACATCTAACATATTCATAACATCATCCTAAGATCAACCATGCTTTAAATCATAGAAACAAAAGTCACCAAAAATCACAAAACAACACTTGGAGTTTTTGGTTTTACACTTAGTCCAAAAACAAAAACTTTTCTCTCAACTAACTTTGATCAATCTCTGGATCCATGGTTTAAAAACATGTGATCTTCAAACTACCACATCACATGGTTTAACAATGTGTCCTAAAGAAGATCTAACCATCAATCTTAAAATCACATGGCTAAAACTCAATAAAACATGGATCTAACCCAACAACATCAAATCTTAGGCCTAACCGAACTCCTCTTGCATAGAAAAAATCATATCCTCATGAATAATACTAAGTATCTTCAAAATAATATCCTAAAATGTATATAAGAGACTTAGGAACATCACATAAAAATATCAAAGTCTTTGGAATAAGATTAAACCATGAAATATTCAAACTTTCACAAAACAAAAATTGTTTTTTCACTTCCAATTTTTAAGTTTCTAGATCTAAGGAAATCTATCATCAAATGCTTTATTTATGCAACAAAACCTCAATGAAAAATCATAAATGCATGCTAACAACACTCCATAAAATTTTCGGACCAAGATATGTCCATTAGCTTGGTCAAAAATTCCAAAACATAACATACTCTCGAGTTTCACGTCCAGAATGACCTTTCCATGGTTAAAAATACTTTTGACCGACCAAATGAGCATGGAATGACGTAATATATCTATGGAAACTAAACTCAAAGAGAAACAACTTTTATGAGGAGTCATCGTGTGAAAATACTTACAATGGGTCAAAAATCTCCACGCAAAAAGATCCAGAAATCTACCAGAAAGAGCTCTTTTGAATTTATTTCTAAGAACGGGGTGAAGAAGTGATGAAAGGGAGTCAAATGTGTCTTGCACGACTTTAAAATTATGGAGGGGGAAGCTATGGGCTTGAATGACCCTTGATTGATGGTGGCTATGTGACATAAAGTGGAGAATAGAGAGGAGCAAGGACTGCTTGCAGCAACTGTGAGATATGGAGGTTGATGGGGTGGATTTCTCCTTCACATCAAGGCACTATTGGGTGCAGCCAATGGCAGTGAATGGTCTTCCATGTGAGGGAGGAAACTTCTTCAAGAATCTTTGCCAAGGTGGTCAAATTCGTAGGCCTTGGTGGGACTCAACCAAGTGGGTTTCAATTTGGGGTTTAAAGAAGGTTTGGTTAGGGTTTGAGATGCTATCAAGCCCAAATCCAATTTTTCTTTGCCCAATCAAATTTTCAAGGTCTACAAGGTTGGTTAATGGTGTCATAACAAGGGTTTGATTAATTAATAGCATGTGGAAGTGATTTAATCAAGTGATTAAACAAAATGCTAGAATTGTGAAAGTGTCGCGAACTATGAAACATTGTCCCAAAGTAGTTGTGATGTGGCCTGTAGTCTGAGGTGACGTGTCACTATGTAGTTGACTTATGGCTGGGAGTATGTGCGAAGTGACAGAACAAATATAAGAGTGCACAGCGGAAGCATGACTGGGCCATGTCACTTCGAGACATGGTTAAACAAGAAGCCGTGCTTGTGATGGGTGAGGAGTTAGTGTAAGAATGGCGTAGCAGGAACATGACGAGATGTCATGATGTCACAGGAGTACGTGAGGGACCGTATACATGATGAGTTAGAAGTTGGCGTAGAAATGACGTAGCAGGATGTCGGGTGACGTGAAAAGGTCACGGTGTAGCTTGGGAGTAGTCTCGAGCTATGACATGACGAAAGGTGTAACTATGAATGGAGTCTTGTCGTGTTAAGTGTTGGGTGATCAACGTGTTATATATTGATCTTAGGTGATGAAGGGATAAGGTACGTGTGTATTCTGGTTAGACACATGTTCTAGACGGATTTACCATGTGTAATGGGTAATTTGTCCTAAGCATGGTTGCACGGTTCTTAAGCCTCAGAGTTGGCTTAAATCCGTGTGGCGTGTATGGATGAGAATGAAGATCTAGTGTGAGCTAAGATGCATGAAGGTAGTGATGGGTGTATTGTCTAGGATTGAGATGCGTGACTTAGTCGGTATGAGTCATGCATCGGGATGGGGTCAATAAGAAGAGTAAGACGAAGGTCTTAGTGTCTTAATTCTAATGTGAATCATGGTTTCACTTTAGTGGATTAGCACTCGAGGTAAGACCTTGAGTTTGGAAGAGGTAGTGACCGTAAGTAGATTTTGAAGGTTTTAGCGTAGTAAAGAACACGTAAGAGCACGAGATAGAAGGAGAGTGTTTCAAGTAAAGTGTAGTTCTATTCTAAGTTTAGTTGCTTATGCATTAGATAGAGAATGACGCTAAGATTCCGTGTATGCATGTAGGTTGCCATCTGACATGACATGAATGGACTACATGAAATGAGTATGGCATGGAGTCTAGGTAAGTATTACATTTATACTCTTCTAGAGTTTTCTAAAAGACATGAAAATAAAATGAAAATGAAATGCTTTTCCTTTACAATGCTTTACAAAATGACACGAAAGATGTTTTATGAAAGCATGCTAAGTGTTCAAAGGTATACGAATGTATGACCCTCCTTTGCAACCCCTTTTCATGCACCAAAAGTATTAATTGTATGCATATGAATGGATGACTATACACAGTATCTATTGTATGTATTATCCACGAAAAGAAATGTTGAGGCTTATGCCTGACGCTTTAACTGATGCTTTATGGATGTCATGAAAAAAATGACGTTTAAGCCCATGCTTTCAAATGATGTTTTTCCATGAACGAACTGCTAAATGAAAAGGATTGAAAGGATTGAAAGGATTGAAAGGACTGAACTGAAAGAAAGGACTAAAATGAAATGCATGAAAATATGTAACAGCCATATGAATGAATGAAAAGAGTACCAATGGACTGGGCAGACTACAATGCCGGGTAAGTAGTACTAGTAGTGCACCCAGTGCTTCCCCCTGATGGAAAAGGGATTCCCAACCCGTGACCACGAGTGAAGTCCGGGTCCAAAATACCACTAACCCCAACACCCGGGGCGTAACAGTGTGTACCGGCCAATGAAAGTGATAAGAAAGAATGTATGAATGCATGAATGCATTGAACTCTTGAAGAAATGAAGGCATTGATGGGAAATACGTTTTACGAAAAGAAAACCCTTTTTAAAGAAAAATCTCGTCCAGTGATGTTTTCAAATGAATGCATCTATGCATGTACGTATAGTATGTTTGGAATGATGAATGCATGAATGAAAACCTATGTTATTATATTTCAGCTTTATGAAGTAATGCTTACTGAGTATTCGACTCATTTTAGTTTTTATGTGTGACCCTCCCCCCATAGGAACTAAATGAGCAGTACGCTTCAGGACGAACACGGCCCAAGATGAAGAGCACGGAAGTCTAGGCATGAGAGGTTTAACTGTATGAGAGGCCTTTTTATCTTAAGGCTAATGTTTTCCGTTGTAAACCCCCTTTTGTTCTCAAAACACATTTTATTTTATAACGTAGAGTCTTGTACCCTGGGTATGGAAGTAAAAAGTTTTAAATTGAACGGTAATTTCCATCGTCGTTTCTAAAATCATTTTATAAAAAGTCACACCACAAAGATGGGCGTTACAAAAATTTTGCTTAGGTGGCATGATCTCACACATTGATTTCCTTCACAAATCTATCTAATGGTTCCTTATGGTGCCAAGTGTATAAAACTATTCATTATGTCTGGTTATCTTGCCAAGTGTCTAAATAAAATTTCTCTAACCTAATTTGGACATTTCACACTATGATTTTGAAAACACTGTACTGAGTGCGCTTATCAAGGTTACTATTCACTCCGAAGAAATGCATAATAAAGTTAGTACTAAAAAATCCTAAATATTCATAATAACCTATAATGAAAATTGTTTACTGAAATTCGACCCCGAAGTGCCCTTAAAAATAATTTCACAATTTCGAACAGACGTTTCATCCGGAATTATGAAAATGGGCTATTACGGTGTAAAATCCTAAATATACAACTGAGTCTAATGTCGTAGACCAAAACACATTCTGACACTTCTAACTATCTCAAATAATTAAATTCATATTTTTAACACCATAGTGAGTGATAACATTGACTATGTTGATAGATTAAAACCTGTGCGATTGGTCGATTCGTAAAAACTTATGGGGTATTAACAAGGTTCCTAAAGTCAATAGAAATTCCACCAGTAAATTTATAGTGGGCTGTTACAGTGAGTCTTGGAGAGATAATAATTGAGTGTGAAATATTGTCAATTTGTCAAATTAATCTTACTCTTACTATCTTACCCCAATTAGTATTTCCTTTATTTTTATTTTTTAATTTTTTATGGGGAAGGGTGTGTACTTCTTCACGTGAGCCCTAGGTAAATATTTTTATTGTTTAGTTATCTTGATGATGATGTTGTTTATTTTTGTTGTAAATATGTATGCAGTGTTGTAAATATAATAAAGCAATCACTAACTGTAGATTGATCAAGAAATGTTTGAAACACTTCGATAATTTTTTTGTAGATTAATTACATATATATAGTTTATACATATATATAATTAATTTATTCATATATAGACTATTCTGAAACGGTATCGGTATCAAAATATTTCATTTCAGTGCCTTGACCGAAACGATCACCAGAACGGTATCAAAAATTTGGTCCGTTGTTCAATAATTTCATTTGAACTTCATTTAAAAGTCATAGGGCTGGCCCCATCTCAGCTTAAAAATGGAAACCTTGAATAATGTTTCATAACCATTAGGGGTTGGCTTAAGTGGCAAAAACTTTGGGCTTGAATAATCCAAGGTGCACTTGCAGGAAACTCTTTGCTGAGAGCCTAGGCATCCCCGAGATTAGTCAGCATGATGTGTCCAGACACCCATTGCCAATAAAAAAATAATGGATCATGATTAAAAGCCTAGTAATAATATATTCCAGATTTTTGCATAAAGAAACACATAAAATATGTCACGGGTGCTTGGCAGAGGCCTTGCAGTGGTGCAGACCAGTAAAGCTATGGAGGGAAGTCTGTTATGAAGCCATTAAGAAGTTTGTTGCAATGGTTTTACCCGTCGAGTGGAATTAAGAGAAGGAAACGGTTTAATGAAACGAATCGTTTTAGTCTTCAGAGAAGTGTTGCGTTTTATTTTCTTAGAAGCTGCGTTTAGAGCTTTATTGAAACGATGCGTTTCAGGATGTAAATAGATAGTTGCGTTTTACATTTGTATTCTTGTGTTTTACTACATACGATTGTTTAGAAAGTAGTTAGTCATCTGCTTCTATAAAAGCAGAGGTGAGAATAAGGATTGGACTGTGAATGATCTTGAAAGTTTGTTTGGGAGGTTGAGAGTTCCTCGAAAATTCTCTACAAGGTTTACGAATGAAATCTTGTTCAGTCAGTTCTTGTGTGTGGTTATTTCTGAGCTTTTATTCCTAGTTCTTGGTTCTTGTTCCGATAGTCAGCAACTTGAACCTTACAAGTGGTATCAGCAGTGGACGGTCCTACAATGGCAGAAGGCACTAGAGGTTCGGTGAAAGGTCAACAAGAAATGGTTTAGAAGCAATTAGAGCAACATCAGCAGGCAATCAATGGCATTTCAGAAAGGTTAGATCAACTTACTGACATGTTATGTTCTGTTGTTGAATCTAATCATGTTAATAATCAAGAAGCTCGTGGGGGGAATGGGGAGGATAGGAATGTAGTTTGTAGAGGGTTGCGTTTGGATTTTCCACATTTTAATGGCACTAATCCTAATGGGTGGGTTTTTAAAGCCACTCAATATTTTGACTACCACCAAACACCATTTTATCAGAAGTTGTTAGTGGCTTCTTATCATATGGAAGGAGAGGCGTTGATATGGTACCAAGAAGGGTTGGATTCTGGCCAATTTAATTCATGGGAGTCCTTGATCTTGGCTTTACAAGTGAGGTTTGGGCCATCAGCATATGATGACCCAATGGAGGCCTTGATGAAATTGAAGCAAACTTCTTCTATCACTTTGTACAAGTCACAATTTGAAGCTTTGTCTAATCGATTAAAAGGACTATCTGAAAAGCATAAACTTAGCTATTTTCTGAGTGGGTTAAAAGATGAAGTCAGATTACCTGTTAAAATGTTTAATCCTGTCAATCTTGGGGCTGCCTTTGGATTGGCAAAGATCCAAGAGGAGTATGTTTTATCCTCGAGAAGGCCTTGGAAGTCTAATATGAATCTTGGTGAAAAAGGGGTTGTAGATAATGTAGTGGAACTTTCTAACAGAAGGCCAAAGAATCAGGTCCTAGCTAAGAGGGTTACTTCTTTACAAATGGATGAAAAAAGAAAGAAAGGACTTTGTTACCACTGTGATGAGAAATGGAACCCCAATCATACTTGTAAAAATCCAAAGGTTTATCTGTTGCATGTGGATAGCAGTGTACAGGATGAGGAAGAACAAGTGGATGGGGAGTTGATACCAAAAGTGGATCAGTTCTTGAAAAAGAATCTGAAGAGCTTGAGGTTTCTATCAATGCTATTTCTGGTTGTACTAACAGCAATGCAATGAAGTTGTTGGGAAAGATTGGTTTATTTTCTGTTGAAATCTTGGTGGATTCAGGAAGTACTCATAACTTCTTGGATCCATTGGTCGTGGAGGCAGCAAAGCTCAAGGTGATAAAAGATGTGGGTCTTCGAGTGAAGGTGGCTAATGGTGCTAAAATACTAAGCCAAGGCAGATGTGAAGAAAATATCAGCATTCAAGGTACCGAGTTTTTGGTTCCTTTTCATGTATTGAATCTGGGGGGTTGTGATATTGTATTGGGTGTCCAATGGTTGAAGACATTGGGGGCTATTCATTGGGATTTTACCAAAATGACCATGCACTTTGTGGTGAAGGGAAAAAAGCTTTCCTTGCAAGGCTTAGTTTCTGATTCTGTAGCAGTACAACCTGGACTGAATCTGTTGAAATCCTCTTTTGTGAGGCAACAAGGGTGGTTACTGCAGATAATGACTTTGGAAACTTGTGTAGTGGAAGGGCAATTGCAAAGTGAAGTTGAAGAGTTACTGGGCCAGTTTAAAGGTATATTTGAAGAACCAGTGGGTTTACCCCCACCTAGGGAATTTGATCATCAAATTCTGTTGAAAGAGGGTGCTCAACCAGTTTCAGTAAGGCCTTATCGATATGCTCATTATCAAAAAGCTGAGATTGAGAAAATAGTGAAGGACTTGCTCGGTAATGGAGTTATAAGACCTAGCCAAAGTCCTTTTTCTTCACCTGTGTTGCTGGTGAAAAAAGCTGATGGTAGTTGGAGAATGTGTATTGACTACCGAGCCCTCAACAATGAAACCATTAAAGACAAGTTTCCCATACCTGTCATTGATGAGCTTCTTGATGAGCTTCATGGAGATAAGATTTTCTCCAAACTTGACTTAAGGTCAGGTTATCATCAAATAAGAGTGAAAGAAGGTGATATTTCAAAAACTGCATTTAGAACTCATGAAGGCCATTATGAGTTTTTGGTAATGCCATTTGGGCTTACCAATACACTTGCTACATTTTAAGGATTAATGAACCATATCTTCAAGCCTTTTCTTAGAAGGTTTGTTTTGGTTTTTTTTTATGATATCTTGGTTTATAGCCAAGATTTTTCTCAGCATCTGGAACACCTAGAGGCAGTTTTGACTGTTTTACAACAACACACTTTATTTGCTAAGAAATCTAAGTGTAGATTTGCAGTGCCTGAAATTGATTATTTGGGCCATATAATCTCGGGGAATGGGGTTAAAGCAGATCCAGCCAAGATTTTTTCCATGATTGACTGGCCAATCCCAAAAACAGTGAAGGCATTGAGGGGTTTTTTGGGCCTTACTGGTTACTACAGGAAGTTCATAAAGCACAATGGCTCAATAGCTTCACCACTTACTGAGCTGTTGAAGAAGAACTCCTTTTCTTGGAATAAAGAAGCTGAAGCGGCTTTTATCCAGTTGAAGAATGCAGTATCCAAACCTCCTGTATTAAGACTTCCAGACTTTTCAAAGGAGTTTACCATTGAGTGTGATGCCTCGGGGGTGGGGTTGGGGGCTGTCTTGATGCAGGAAGGCCAGCCAATAGCCTTCTTCAGCAAAGCTTTAAAAGGCAAGGCTTTATTACTTTCAACATATGAGAAAGAACTTTTGGCTTTGGTTTGTGCAGTGGCAAGATGGAGACCATACCTTTTTGGTCAAGTTTTTAGAATCAAAACTGACCAACAAGCATTGAAACACTTGTTAGAACAGAAGGCAGCAACTGAAGCTCAGCAGAAGTGGATTTCCAAGCTTATGGGATATGATTTCAAGATTGAATATAAGAAGGGTGGGGACAACAAAGCAGCAGATGCTCTTTCAAGGAAAATGATAGAGAAGACAACTACATTAGCTCTCATATCTTTTCCTACTCCCATTTGGGTGGATGAGCCTAAGCGAAGTTATGTTCTTTCTGATGATCTTTGCAGTATTATCACTGCTTTACAGCAAGACAAGATTTTACACTATATCCATCATAACCCAGAAGCAGGGCATGTTGGGTATCATAAAACACTACAAAAGGCACGGATGGATTTTTATTGGTCTGGTATGAGAAAGGATATCAGAAGATTAGTTAAGGAGTGTCAAACTTGCCAAATGAATAAGCATGAAACAACCCGTCCAGCATGATTGTTGCAGCCATTGCCTATTCCTCAGACTCCTTGGCTAGATATTGCAATGGATTTTATTGAAGGCCTTCCATGTTCCAATGGAATGACTGTTATCCTCACTATAGTTGACAGATTGACCAAGTTTGGTCACTTTTTTCCTATGGCACACCCTTATACAGCTAGCAAGGTAGCTGAGGTGTTTTTTGCTGGAGTTTTTAAGCTTCATGGGTTGCCTAAAACCATAGTATCTGATAGTGATGTGGTCTTTACTAGCAAATTCTGGAGGCAATTATTTGAGATGCAAGGAACTAATTTAGCATTCACTTCAGCATATCACCCCCAATCTGATGGCCAAGCAGAAGCTTTGAATAAGTGTGTTGAAGGCTATTTGAGATCATACATTGGCACCAAGCCAAAAAATTGGAGTGCTTGGTTACCAATGGCAGAGTGGTGATACAACACTACCATGCATTCATCTATTGGTATGACTCCATTCCAAGCACTTTATGGCATCTGTCCTCCTAAGCTGTTGACATATGTTCCAGGTACTACTACTAATGCTGCAGTAGATCAGCAGCTTAAGTCTTGAGATGAAGTACTTTCTCTTTGAAAGGAGAATTTGGAAAAGGCACAAAGTAGAATGAAGTGGTATGCTGATAAGAAGAGAACTGAAAGAGTCCTCGAAGTGGGAGATTGGGTGTTCCTTAAACTGCAGCCATATTGACAAAAATCAGTGGCATTGAGAAGGAATATGAAACTGGCCCCTCGATTTTATGGTCCCTTCCAGATTGTTGAAAAGATTGGTCAAGTGGCATACAAATTGAATTTACCATCTTCAGCAAGAATACATCCTGTTTTCCATGTATCTTGCTTGAAAAAGAAACTTGGAGATCAAATTTCTCCATTATCTACTTTACGTCCTGTTGACAGTGAAGGGAATGTGCAACCTAAACCTGAACTTATTTTAGAAAGAAGAATGAAGAAGGTGGGGAATCAGGCTTCAACTGAGGTATTGATTAAGTGGGTTGGGGTATCTATTGAGGATAGTTCTTGGGAAAAGCTGTGGAAACTCAGATCTTTGTACCCTCACTTGGTAGGAACTGTCTTGCAATGATTGTCACGGGTGCCTTGTGGGCAAGGCCTTGAAGTGGTGGAGATTGTCACGGGTGCTTGGCAGAGGCCTTGAAGTGGTGCAGACCAGTAAAGCTATGGAGGGAAGTCTGTTATGAAGCCGTTAAGAAGTTTGATGCAACGATTTTACTCGTCGAGTGGAATTAAGAGAAGGAAACGGTTTAATGAAATGAATCGTTTTAGTCTTCAGAGAAGTGTTGCGTTTTATTTTCTTAGAAGCTGCTTTTAGAGCTTTATTTAAAAGATGCGTTTCAGGATGTAAATAGATAGTTGCGTTTTACATTTGTATTCTTGTGTTTTACTACATACGATTGTTTAGAAAGTAGTTAGTCATCTGCTTCTATAAAAGCAGAGGTGAGAATAAGGATTGTACTGTTAATGATCTTGAAAGTTTGTTTGGGAGGTTGAGAGTTCCTTGAAAATCTCGACAAGGTTTACGAATGAAATCTTGTTCAGTCAGTTCTTGTGTGTGGTTATTTCTGAGCTTTTATTCCTAGTTCTTGGTTCTTGTTCTGATAGTCAGCAACTTGAACCTTACAAAATAATAAAACTACCCACATGTAATAATAATCTTAAATAATAATAAAATGGAACCCTTCAAAGTTCGGGTGTTACAATCTCCACTCCTTACAAAAATTTCACTCGCGGAATTTGCTAATACCTCAAAGATCGAAGTCATACATACTTATTCATTACAACATTTCCACGTCTCTGTTAATTCTTGATAATTTAGTTGAGCCTAATATTCTAAGATTCTCATTCTCTAATGTCTTTACACGTCTGCGCACTTAGTGTCAACCATCATACCTTCTGGAGTCTAATTCAAGCTTAAAAATATAAACCTCAACAATGGGTTTGATTAAAAGGCTAATAATAATTTCACCCTAACATTCACCTTAATAGCACATAAAATAATAAATTCTTTCCAACGTCCGTGTAACCCTAGTATGATTTAGGAGATAATTTATTTTATTATTATTTTGTAGTATTAATTATTATGATTTATGTATTATTTTATGTGTAATTTTATGTTATTATATTTATTAGGTGTGCTCGATCATTTTATCCAATGTATTATTTTTGGGGATCCTAGCTCGGATTTGGATATTTGAGTAGGCTTCAGTTTTTTATTTGAGGTTAAATAGGACGGTTTGGATTTTAAACCCTAGATTATAGTGTTTAGATTGTTAGGTTTAGAATTGGTAGTAAATGAAATTGGGTTAGGATGTTGGTCTTGGAACGAAGACCCAAGCCCATTAGACTAATTGTTTGATGGGCCAAGACCTAACCATGAACTAGGATCCATACCCATAACCTGCAACAAGCAACTCGACCCGGTTTCATGGTGTATTTATAGAAGAGAAGTACTACAGACATAAAGGGATCATACAAAATTAAACCTACAAACTGATGTGGGTTCATATAATACGTTAGATCTACTTTACATCAAAAGTAGATTTACAATCTAAAGTACCATATTAAGTCATGTCAGTTTATGAGTTTACTTTTATAGGATCTCTTCTTCACTGTGACGCCCCCAAATTTCGCTTGGGATCGGACGTACATTTGAAGCGTTGAGACATGCAACACAAGGTTACTTGCCCCCGTTCATGACATATAAGATGCAATATTCCTAACATGCATCTAGCATTATGCAATATTCGCAGCGGATAATTTTTTTCTTCAGCAATACTATGCACCAAACTGAAATATCCCAAATACTTAAAACATACTTCATACATAATGTCGTACTAAACAACTGAGATCACAACACTAGTCCAAAATGGTTGTGATCAAAAGAGTGTTGGAGATTGAACTCCACAAATACAAGTAGTAATCTGATGTAACTGCTGTACTACCATCTACGTCACACCATTGCTTAGTCGACCGTTTCCAGTTGGTCGATTTCCAGTTCTCCTTCAGATCCTGTAGCAAAATCTACCATTCGGGGGGAATGGTAGTTGGGACTACCACAGTAAGATTTGATTACAAATCTCAATAAGTTAACAAGAAACTTCCACACAGGTTAATGATGCATGCATGGCAGTAAAAGCATGAATGCATAATCAAATCATAAGTAATCATAGCATAACTTGACATACAACATAACATAACTGGCATAACTTAAACTGAAACTGAAGCTTAGCATGAACGTGACTTGAAACATAACATGGACTTGAAACATAGCATGAACGTGAACTTGGAACATAACATGGACTTGAAACATAGCATGAACGTGAACATACATAATTTGAACATGAACTTGAACATAACTTGAACCTGAGCATGACATAACATAAATGTGAACTTGGAATGTAACGTGAACGTGAACATAACATAACATAACATGAACTTGAAACATATTCTTGTCTCATGGGATTACCATGATTGCGTGAACGTAAACTTGAACATAACATAACGTGAAACATGACTTGAACTTGGAATCTTATTCAATAGACTTAATCATTAACGTGACCATATGGGTGCTACACAGGTCCCCTTGAGCCGTGTGTCCCTACTGATTACCGCATCACATCACAGGTTTCTATACCAGCTGTGAGTGCGTTAATACGTACTCCACAGTTGTTGTGGCCCCACGTATTCTACGTGTCACAATTGCTGTGTCTCACGTAGTGTATGCTCCACAGTTATTGTGGCCCCATACTTCATGCTCCACAGTTGTTGTGGCCCCATGACTTATTTGTTTGTGCCACACTTGCTGTGGACACGTAACATAATGTGTGGCACCATCGGCGTTAGTGCCTGGCGCGCTCCGTTGACCAGCTAATTAGGCCCCATTCGCAACCTGTTGACTGTACTTCGTCAACCTAGGGAATTTCACACCTATTTAGACACTCCAACGTGAACAAAGGAGTTCCACTAGGATATTACCCGATCCTAGCGCTTAGGGTCGTGATTGACATGAATGACTTAACTGGCAGATATGACATTTCGTAACGTGACGTAATATGAACATGACATAAACGTGACATAAAAGACATAAATCTTGACGTAGCGTAACGTGACATGAACGTAAAACGACAGACATGACATATTTTGAAACATAAATATAACAGACAACATTTCATAACATGGCATACATGTAATAGGCAACATTTCGTAACATAGCATACCATGTAACGGACAACATTTCTTAACATGGCGTAACATGTGACAGTGAATATTACGTGACAAGAAATACATGTAACAGATGGCATACTTAACTTAACATGACATACTTGTAATGTATAGTAATGTTTAGCAATACGTGACATAATATCTTGTGTAACAGATGAATAATTCATGACAGAATAAATTCTATGTAACAGATAAATATGTAATGACTTGGCATGGCATATATGATAACATGCATACATACAATTTAGTTCCCTTACTTATCACACATACACATTAAATTGATAGTAAGTTAAAAGTTAACTTACCTCGATCTTCGCGCTTCGAGACAAAACTCAAGTGCGATCACGAGAAACTGAAAGTAGCGATTTCTAAAAATTAGAACTTAATCACTAACAATTAGGAATATGGAGAAATATCAACTTCGAGTAAAATTACCATTTTACCCTCTACAAGTGGGAAAATGACCATTTTACTCATAACTTAAGGATTTTGCATCCTAACTCAAAAAATCACCAAAATTTACATACCTTATGTAAATTTTGTCCTAAGCTCAAATATCAATTCAAAAAAATTTAAAACTAAGCACAACCATTAAAACTCTATAGGTCCAAAACTTACAAGGCTATTTCTCTTGATTTTGTTGTAATTCTTTCAAATCTTAAAACTCATGATTAAACCAAAATTTTTCTTCTACTACACTCATAACATATTCTTAAGAATAATCATGTTTTGAATCATGAACAAAAGTCATCAAAATCACTAAAACCATACTTGAACTTTTTGGTTTCTCTTCTAAGTTCAAAACAGAATTTTGTTTCTAACTTGTTTTGATCAACCTCTTGATCCATGACTTATAAAGAAGTGATCTTCAAACCAAAACATCACATGGTTCAAAAAGGTGTCCTAAAACAGATCCAAGCTTCAAACTCAAGATCACATGGGTAAACATCAACCAAAACATAAATTTAGCCAAGAACATCATCACTTTGGCCTAACCGAATATCTCCTTGCATAAAATTTCATATCTTCGAAACTAACATCAAATATCTTCAAAATAACATTCTAACATGTATATAAGAGGCTTAGGATCTTCCAATAAAAATATCAAAGCCATTGGAATAAGATTAAACCATAAAAGATTTAAACTTTCTCAAAACAGAAACTGTTTTGCCTCTTCCAGTTTCTAAGTTCCTAGACCTAAGAAAATATTTCACCAAAACTTTTAATCATGCAACAAATCCTCAACCAATAATCATATATACATGTTAACAGTACTCCATAAAAATTTCAGACCAAGATCTATTCATTAGCTTGGTCAAAAACTCCAAAATATAACACACTCTCCAGTTTATCGCCCAGAATGACCTTTCTGGGGTCTAAACAACTTTTTACCAATCAAATGATCTCAAAATGGAACGAATAAGATATACACGTAAACTAGACTCCAAAATAAACAACTTTCATGAAGGAAAAGTTGCGAGAAAACACTTACAAAAGCTTCGAAACGGGCGTTTAAAAGAGGTAAGAAAAACTGTCTGAGAGTGTCTTTTGTGTTCTATGAAGGAAAAGTGTAAAGGAGAGCTGCTTTTCGTGGGAAGTGGACTGGAGAGCTTCTTACACAAGCTATGTAAAGTGATAGGACTGAAGGAATGGTTGAGTGTTGGCCTTTTCTTCTCATAAAAATCAGACCAAGATCTTTTCTCAAGGTGGAGTGTGAGAGTGAAAGAGTGAGGTGGCCCTTTTGCTTTGTCTTTAAAGAACCTTCTAGGCTCTTCTTGTACAGAACTGGCCAGCCAAGTGGGGGTACAAAACTTAGCCATGAAGCAATCCTATGGTGACCAAATTCGTGGGCCTTAATGGGCCTAAACCGAATGGGCCTAAATTTTGGGATTTAAAGAGGGTTTGGGTTGCTATCAAGCCCAAATCCAATATCACTTGGCCCAATCAATTTTTCAAGGTTAACAAGGTTGGATAATGATGTTCTAACACAAATTTGAAGGATTAAAAGCATGTGGAAGTGATTTAATCAAGTGATTAAGCACAGTTCTATAAATCGGATTAGAAAATGTTTAGAGGCCAACTTTAGGGTTTTGGGGAAACCGTTTAGGGTTTCGATTTCAACAATGCTTTTGGGCTTTTAATTGGATTCCCACCATTTAGGGTTTTACTAGGATTGAAGCCCTCTTTGATCTGGCACAATTTGGTTGAGCAGAGGAAACAAAGGTTGCTTAGGTGACATGATCTCACACTTTAATTTCTTCAAATCCATCAAACGCTCCTCATGGTGCCAAGTGTCTAATATTATTCACTAAGTGTGGCTACTATCTTGCCAAGTGTCCACATAAAAGTTCTCTAATCTAATTTGGACATTCCACATTATGATTTTGAAATACTGCAATTGATGCGCTTATCGAGGTTACTATTCACTCTGAAAATGTGAATCATAAACTTAACACTAAAAATTTCTAAATATTCATATTAACCTACAGTGAAAATCGCTTACCAAAATTCAACCTCGAACTGCCCCTAAAAATAATTTCACAATTTCCAATAGACGTTTCGTCCGGAATTATGAAAATAGGCTATTGCGCTATAAAATCCTAAATAATCCACTGAGTCTAATGGCGTAGACCATAAAGCAATCTGACACTTCTAACTATCTCAAATAAATAAAACTCATATTTCTAGCACCATAGTGAGTGATAACACTGACTATGTTGACAGACTAAAACCTATGCGATTGGTCTATTCGTAAAAACTTATGGGATTTTTACGAGATTCCTAAAGTCAATAGAAATTCTACCAATGAATTTCTAGCGGGCTGTTACATTCACTAAAGCATTTCTCTTTATAGAATCTTAAGCTTCCTCATGCACGTACACATCTTATGCCCTAGATATAATTGTGTTGCTGCAACCTCCAAGGCTTTCACCACCGCACCTTTAAGCTCACCAGCCTACATCGTGTGCAGCCCAACACCACCAGGTAAGCACCCTCATTGTCGCACACTACACACACAAACAACCCCCCACCCCAACAGTTCACGTTGCGCGCACGAAACAACCACAATTTCATTTACCCAACATTGCACATCCATAGCTCAAAATTCAAAATACCTCCTAAATTTTTCTCATAATTCAAAGTGGCCCCTATTTGCTAAAAATATATCTGCAAGTGCACATAATCGTAACAAATAGTAAAGTATTTTAAAGAAAACGGATATCGAACCCACATGGAATAATTATGCTATTGAGTATTGAAATTAACTAAATTAATTACTATTTGGAAAACCAATATTTGAAGAATGGATTATCTAAATTAAACTGAAGACAATAGCATTAAAATTAAGATTTAAAAGATAACAAGAATAGATCTAGAGCGTTTGGTTTCATCTAGCAAGTCCTACACAATTTATTCTTCCTTGTTATAGAATTTCAATTATCCCAAGTTGATGATAAAAATCCCTTAACTATTCAATATTTTCTCTTGAATAATACTAAAAATATCTCCAACTAATAACTCCATATCTCTATGTGAATTTAACTAATTGGAGACTCATTAAGTTGTTTGAATTGTTCTAAAAAATATACTAATTGCGGTAAATTATCTCTACTTTCGCTCAACTAATGGTGCTTAATCTTAGAGTTTTAATCACAAATCACATCTGGATCTCATTATGATTCAACAGATCGAACAATAATTAGTTAGAAAATTACAAGCATTAAGAATAAAGAATAAATACTCAATCGTGGAAATATTGAAATAAAATAGCTTAGAATATAAATTTTGTGTTCAATGCTAGACTATATCAAAGCTCTAAAAATAGAAATAGTTCATAATGAAACTAAAAAGAAAAATAATAAAACTAGTGTTATTCGTTGTAGTCAGTTGATAAAGCATGCAGGTCTCATCTCTACTCCCCCATATCTGCCTCGTTGAAAGAAACTTAAAGAATAAACTCTGGACTATTTTTACTCTAAAACTTAGACTCTAAAATCTCTGACCCTCTATCATCCCACAAGCCGGGATTAAATAGATGTCAAAATTCAAATCCGGAAACAAGATAAATGTAGCAACAATATAACCTAAAGATCTGGAAAATAGTTTCTAAAGATAAAAGTTAACATAAAAGAAATTATCCCAAGAATATTGAAATTATCTAAAATTGAAGATTCAGTGATATGCAGCTTGATTTACGGAGTTTGGGAGGATTCGGTGGTCAGCAGATTGATTGCAGAACTCGAAAGGATCCCACCGGGTAGATGCCTGTGTGGGCTGAATATAACTGGTCTCCTCGCCTACCGAGAGGAAAGACTTCCGACCTGGATGACAGACTTGTCTCGCCTACCGACCGAGCAGTAAAGCTGCTCGCATTTCCTAGTTGTCGCCCACTATGTCATTTAGGTTGGTCGCTTAAGTTGGTCTTTTAGACTAGTCGCCAAATCTAGTTGCTCGGAGCCTTGCGTAAAAACTTCTCACCCAGAAGGTAAAATATCTCGCTTATTGCCTAACTCTTGTCGCCAATTATGGTCACGAATTCTAGTCGCGCCTTCTGGTCGCCATAGGGTCTCCTTGCTTGAATCTCCTCGGCTCTCTTCAGATCTCGTTGCCTATCATCGACCTGGATCCGTAGTCTCTTCTTTTGTACCAAAATGCTCTCATTTCGCACTAAATCTTCTCATTCCTTCAAATCCAAGAAAATAAAGAAAACTATATAGAAATAAAATAAAATTAATAGAATTAAAGGAAAACTAACACTTTTCATAAATAAAATAGTAATAAAAATCACAGAAAAGTCACACTTATCAAATAAAGACAATTAAAACAAGGATTGGTTTGATTCATAAAATTTATTGCCTCAAAGATTGCCTAAAGTCTATAATTCAAATGAATCATTCAAGATCAATCAAGTCAAAAATTTAATTTAAAACTCAATTCCACTGCATTATCCATCCCCACATTCAAGCCTACCCATCATTCTCACTTCATCATTAGCTCCCTGAATAGTTTTATGCAAACAAGTAAATTAATAATGGATCTCTAAACACTCAATAGGCTTGATTTTTAAATCGCTCTCCACTAATGTAGAACATAAACTATCACCAGGGGTCAATAGGTCTTTATTAAGCTTGTAATGTAAGGCTAGGGTGAGGGCTATAAAGAAAAATGTAGGATTCAAACAAAGCAAGATAACTTAAGTTTGAACACCAACAGACAAATAGAGCATTCTCCCTTGTAACAAAAACATCCATTCTCAATCCTTGTGAATCCCTCAATATACATCTCTTTATTGTACGTTCAAATGTCTCTCTCTTTACCCCTCTATTCAACTGGTCGGACATTTTCTTTTCTTTATTTATTTTTTTTTCTTCTTCTTTTTCTTCTTCTTCTTCTTCTTTTTTAATAATTTTATTTATTTATTTTTATTGTTATGGAAGTATTCCATACCTTTTCGACTGTCTTTGTGGATGACTCTCGTCGGCCTTTTCTTGTTGGCCACACAGTAGACGAGTTGACTTTTCACACTCCCAAACTTATGATTTTGATAAAATGGCTATAATTAACTTTACTAGTAGACCATCTACCTCTCTTGCCTTTCATGCTCTTGTGATTCTGTGACTTTGTGTAAACTTAGTTCTCTTGAAAGGTAAGGAAATCAATGCTTAAGCTCAAATAAGGTAGGGAATATGGGGTTTACAAGAAAGAAAAATATAAGACCAAAATATAATTCAATAAAGCTCAAAGGGGTGACTAGGGATAAAGATAATAAATGGGTAAGCTTGAAAGACTCAATCGGTCCAAAGAATGCCTTAATCATTTCCCAATTAATATTCTATCTAGGATTTCACCTCGAGTGTAATCAAACAAGTTCTAGAGTAATTTGAGACCATACAAATTCGCAAAAGAATGCCTCAATCATTTCCCCATAGCACGTCATCTAACCTTCTCGCCCAATCTGTCCGAGAGACACCCACGATCTTTTCCAGTATGCACTTCAGCTCCTGATTAGACACCTCGACCTAGATGCTCATTTGAGGATGATATGGTATCTCCACGTGATGGATAACTCTATACTTAGTCAGTAGCGCTTCAAATTGGCGATTGCATAAATGCTTCCTGCCATTACTGATTATGGCCCTTGGAGTGTCGAATCAGTAGAAGATGTTCTTTTGCAGGAAATTCATTACGACCCTTGCATTATTGGTTGGCAAGGCGAATGCTTCCACCCATTTGGAGACATAATATACAACTGCCAAAATAAATTTATTAGAATATGAGGATGGAAAAGGACCCATGAAATCTATACCCCAAACATCAAATAATTCAATCACGAAAATATTGTTTAAAGGCATCTCATGTTTTCTAGAAATGTTGCCAACCCTTTGACAATGATCACATAAATTAACAAAATTAAAAGAGTCTTTAAAAATAGTCGGCCAATAAAAGCCGCATTGTAAAACTTTCACTGCTATTTTAGCTCCACCACAGTGGTGGCCGCCCCCTTCCAATGAGTGGCAGTGTCTGAGTATGCTTGCCATCTCCTCCTCCGGCACACATCTCCTGATTATCTGGTCCATAATGCCAGTATGGAAAAGGCTCCTCCCAAAAATAATATTTCAAGTCGAAGAAGAACTTCTTCTTTTGTTGATATGTCATCTCGGCTAGTAGAATTTTGGACACCAAATAATTTACCTTGTCGGCATACCATGGAATGACTTGTATAGCCATTAATTGCTCGCCCGGGAAAGTCTCATTAATTGGAAAATTCTCCTCACCAGTGCCTCTTTAAGCTTAAGACGACATAAGTGGTCGGCCACTACATTCTCGGTACCTTTCTTATCTTTTATTTCCAAATCAAACTCTTGTAATAGCAAAATCCATCTTAACATTCTTGGTTTGGCATCCCTCTTCGATAGCAAGTATTTCAGAGCTAAGTGATCGGTGTAGATGACCACTTTCGAACCTATCAAATAAGAATGAAATTTATCAAATTCAAACACAACTACTAACAATTCTTTTTCAGTAGTAGCATAATTAAGTTGAGCTCATATTAAGGTCCGACTTGCATAGTAAATAATATGAAAAATTTTATCTTTCCTCTACCCAAAAATAGCTCCTACAGCGTAATCGCTAGTATCACACATTAATTCAAAATGTAAATTCCAATCCGGTGATACAATGATAGGTGGTGAAATTAATTTCTTTTTCAATGTTTGAAAAGCATGCAAGCATTCATCAGGAAGTTCAAACTGAGTATATTTAATTAACAGATTGCATAGAGGTTTAGTAATTTAGAAAAAATCCTTGATAAACCGACGATAGAACCCGGCGTGACCCAAGAAGCTCCTCACACCCTTCACATTGGTCGGTGGTGGGAGTTTGTCAATAACTTCTATCTTTGCCCGGTCGACCTCAATTCCCTTGATGGAAATGTGGTGGCCGAGCACTATTTCCTCCTTGACCATGAAGTGGCATTTTTTCCAATTTAAAACAAGATTTGTCTCATTGCATCTATGCAAAACCAAAGATAAATTAGATAAGCAATTATCAAAAGATTGACTGAAAACCGAGAAGTCATCGATAAAGACTTCTAAAAATTTTTCCACCATGCTCGAGAAGATGGACATCTTGCATCTTTGGAAAGTGGCTGGCTCATTGCAAAGACCAAAAGGCATGCGCCTATATGCAAAAGTGTCATAAGGACATGTGAAAGTGGTATTCTCTTGATTCTTGGGTGCAATGGCTATTGGATTGTAACCGGAATATCCATCTAGAAAATAGTAGTAAGTGTGGCCGACAAGTCTTTCTAACATTTGATCAATAAAAGGTAAGGAAAAATGGTCTTTCCGAGTTGTATTATTTAGTCTTCGATAGTCTATGCATACTTGCTAGCCCGTGACTGTCCTCATTGGTATGAGTTCAGTGTTGTCATTCTTGATCACGGTTATTCCTCATTTCTGTGGGACGAATTGCACTAGACTTATCCATGCACTATCTGAGATTGGATAAATGATTCCGGCATCTAAAAGCTTCAATACTTCTCTATGCACCACTTCTTGCATCGATGGATTCAATCTCCTCTGGGGTTGGACGATCAGCTTAAAATTATCCTCCATTAAAATCTTGTTCATGCAAATTGAAGGACTAATAACTTTGATGTCCGAGATGGTCCAACCCAAGGCCATTTTGTGTTCCCGCAAGACTCTCGGCAACTTCTCTTCCTCTACATCACTCAAGGAACTGTTAATAATGACTGAAAAAGTAGAGTCCTGGCCTAAGAAAGCGTTCCTTCAATTTTATGGAAGTGGTTTGAGTTTAGGCTTTGGTGGTTCCTTACTTGGAGATCTCGGCTGAGATCAGTTTGGCTCTTCCACTTTCCATTTTATTAAAGGAGGAAATAATGGTGTAGCCTCCAAATATCTCTCACACTCCCTAACCTTTTCATCTTCGGATTCAATAGATGTAGAGTGAGTAAGACATACCTCAAGTGGTAGCTTTGAAAATTTAGCTCCGTAAGTCTCATCGGTCATGACTACGTCTCGGTCGCTTATTTGAAAACAAGAATGTACCTCAGAAGGGAATTCCATAGATTTAAATATGTCAAAAGTGACATGCTCCTCGCCGACCCTCAAAATGAGTTTCCCTTGCTGGACATCAATTAAAGTTCTGCTTGTCGCAAGGAAAGTTCGACCCAGTATCAAAGGGATCTCCTCGTCCTCCTCCATATCGAGTACAACGAAGTTGGTCGGGAAGATGAACTTTTCAACTTTCACCAGTACGTCCTCAATGAGTCCCCTTGGGTATTTAATAGATCTGTCTGCCAACTGTAGAGAGATGGTGGTCGACTTTACTTCTCCAAGACCTAGTTTCCTGAAAACAGAGAGAGGCATTAGATTAATACTTGCCCCTAAGTCATATAAAACTTTATCAAAATATGAATTTCCTATAGTGCAAGGGATCGTGAAACTCCCCGAATCTTTTAACTTAGGCAGTAGCTTCTTTTGTAAAATTACACTGCTCTCCTCAATCAGCATTACAGTCTCATGCTCCTCCAACTTCGTTTGTTTGATAATATATACTTAAAGTTTTTTACATATTTAGACATTTGCTCTAAAGTTTCAAATAGAGGAATATTAATATGCAGTTGCTTAAATATACTAAAAAATTTAGATAATTGATTATCAATCTTATTTTTTCTCAATCTTTGTTGAAAAAAGAATTGGTGGATCATAAATTGAAGGAGAATAAGTTTCAGAAATAAACTCCCTGGATTTCTTTGGTTTTGCAACCCCTTTATTCTCTTTAGTATTCTTAGCTTGCTGGTCGGTCGCATCCCGCTTTGCTTCTTTCACCTCGTACTCGGTTTTCTTCTTCTCAGACTCCACATTTTCAACAGCTTATGCATCTCGCTCGTTATTTGCTATCTGTGGCTGGTCATATGTCTGCCCACTTCTCAATGTGATGGCTTTGACATGTTCCTTCAGATTGGTCACAGTGTTGCTCGGTAAAGTCCTTGTTGTCCTCTCAGTAAGCATGTTTGAGATATGACCGATTTGTGCCTCAAGATTGCGGATTGAAGCTGATTTGTTTTAGATCACCATATCATTCTTTTGCATGTACTGCATGAACATATCTTCAAGTGTCTGCTTCTTCTCTTGTTGTGGAAACTGTTGAGGTGGTCTAATCGGCACTTGGTTATTGCTCCATGAAAAGTTAGGGTGATTTCTCCATCCGGGATTGAATGTGTTTGAATAAGGATTATTTTGACGTTGGAAATTGGACACGTAATGGGCTTGTTTGTAACTCAATTGGACCAAAGGGTCCCCCACTTGGTAATCTACACTTGAATGATTTCCTATGCAATAATCACAAATAACATTAGTTTGAATAGTATTAACGTTCATTTTACCTATTTGTTTGGATAGATTTGCCAACTGAGCCGCAATTGCGGACATAGAGTCAAGCTCAACAACGCTGGCCACCTTCTTTGGCATTGCTCTCTCTACTGCCCTTTGATAGTTGTTGGACGCCAACTCTTCCTGAAGTTCATATGCGGCTTCAAGGGTCTTACTCATTAATGCTCCTCCTGTGGCTACATCAACCATAGATCGATTTGTGGGTCCCAAACCATTGTAAAATGTCTGTACTTGAAGCCAGACTGGGAGGTCATGATGTGGACACTTGCGCAATACATCCTTGTATATCTCCCATGCCTCAGATAATGATTCACTCTCAAATTGGGTAAATGTAGTAATATCATTCCTTAATTTCGCTATCTTGGCCGGAGGGAAATATTTTGCTAAGAATTTTTGTGCCAACTGCTCCCAAGTGGTGATGGTGCTAGGCGGCAAAGAATTCAACCAAGCTTTTACTTTTTCCCTATGTGAGAAAGGAAAAAGTCTCAATTGAATATCATCATTTGTCACTCCGTTGTGTTTAAAAGTAGCACAAATTTCTAGAAAATTTACAATAGGACATTAGGATCCTCTTGTGACAGCCCCCAAACTTAATGGTTTGTTGAATCAATTGAATGATGGCCGCTTGATCTCAAAGTTATTGGCTTGTATGGCTTGCCGCCTTATACAAGATGTCGCCCCATTGATAGAGGGCATAACATAGTCTCTTAACGCCTTGTGCTCATCGTCGGCCATATTAAATATAGATGTGGCGATGTAATGCCCCCAAACCCGGTTGGCCTGGAGAATTAGTACCTGTCACTTAAGAACATGTTTCTTAACACAACTAAAATAAAACTCCAAAACTTTATTAGCAAAACTCAATCTCAAGTACTCTAAATAACCACGTTGAAACTCTACAAAGTCATTACTGGAGCAAAATAAACTAAGGAGTCCAAAATCTCCCGGAAGTCATAACAAACCAACCTAATAATTTCAAAAGTCTTACTAAACCCAAGCCCAAGATATAATTAAATCTAAAAGACATTAAAACTAAAGGACATCAGAATTCATTCTTCTAACTTCCTCTCCCAGCTTAATCATGCTCACCAATCTAATCCAGGTCCTCAGTTGGACTCTCCACATCATCTGAAAAATATTATGAAGATAGGGGGTGAGTTATCAACAACTCAGTACGCAGAGGGCATATGCTAGCGTGCAAACATGAGCATTTACAAAGTATAGCATGCAGAACAAAACATTTTCCAGAGTTATCATGCAGAGCAGAACATATTTTCAAAAGTAACAGAGTGATGGTTTTAAGACACGTAAAACCCATAATACTTTGGCATAACATAAATTGAGTATCATCATCAGATCAAAACAGAGCATCACACAGAGCAGAGACCATGTTTCACCCCCGTGGTAGGGTTGTGCTAACCCCAGTGGCCAAACCAGGCAGAGACAGAGGTGAAATCTTTCATTTATTCTTCTCGGAGCCTCGAGTGTGCACACAGGAAATACCACAATAAAACCACTTTGTTTCCAAAGTGGGTGCATTCAGAGACAGAGAAGTTGGTACCAACCCAAACAGAGCAGATCATAACAAAGCAGAGCAGAGACAGAGTCAGATACAAGTACTAGTACACCATGCCAAAGGTTTTCAGATGTTATATCAAAATAATACAGATTACCAAAACAGAATCAGACAGTTTACACACACTGACCACAAAAGCCAGAACATCTTTCTAAATAAATGCACAATTTTCCATATTCTCAATATCGCTCCCTTTTTCAGATTTCAGATTAACACATGATAGAATTTAGCTCATGTCTACACAAAGCATGTCAGAACATATTTTTCATTTTTTAAACAGATTTCATGAATAATGCAGATAAGTAACCGAGGTTGATCTTTGTTTTCACAAGTTCCCCTCATATCACAAAATATGCAAGTTTTCATAAAATCAAGCTCAATCTTATTAACTTGTATAAAACCTAGCATAGGAACCCCGCTTACTTGGACAATTTAGCTTTTCAGAATTTTCCTCAAAAATGTTGAGTCGAAAATAAATCGTCACCTATAAAAATAATCACATAATTTCCGTAAGTTTTCAATCAATCACAGATTTCGATATTTAATCCTAAACTTCTAAAATAACCTATTTTAATATCTCAAAACTTAAAACCCTCATAATCCCAAAATATATCATCACTTCCTAAAAATCACCAATATTCACCATGACCAACGTCAAACTCAAAACACCAATATTTAAATCCGAAACAGCCAACAAATTTCATAGCATAAACCAATCTCACACAAACAATTTCATCATCCAATCCAACCGACCCCCTTACTCCTCGGACTCAGTCCGGCACAACCAACAAATTCATAGTAAATATGAATTAGCGCATAAATACTTTTAACTCTCGAAAGTTCTTTGGGAAAAATACTTACAATGCTATAATATAATTTTTGAAAGATCACGGAGGTGCTAGAAGCGGCAACGCAGCAACAAAACAGTGCCAAATGCACTGTGGCCGTGGGTCTCAAAAACTCACTTTTGAACGGGTGTAAACGAAGACCCGAGATTGATAGGGTAGGGCTTAGGGATGTCGGTGAGACTAGTGGTGGTGGTGGTTGGCCGTGGGTGGCGGCGCAATAGGCGGTTGAAGTGCAAAAACACCCAAAACGGAAATGTTGATGGTGGGGCTTCACCGGTGACAGATCGGAGGTGGGGTTGGGTCCAATGGGTTGCTAGGAGGTCGAGGATGATGTGGTGAGAAGATGGTGGCCGGAGGTGGCGCGACGGCGGCGCAGCGGCGCAAGGAGTGTCGCGGCTTAGTGTGGTGCGTGGGGGCTAATGGCGGCGTGAGGAGGGCTGAAATTACAAGGAAGTGGAGGTGAGAAGGAGGGGCGGTGTCGGTCACCGCCGGCGCACGGTGGCGGGCTGGGGGAGAAGAGAAACAGATGGAGAGAGGGAGGGGGGTTTGCGGTGCACGGGAAGCAGGGGAAGAAAAAGAAAAAGAAAGAAAGGAAAAGAAGAAAAGAAGAAAAAGAAAAGAGGAAAGAGAAAATGTAGGGAAAGAAATGAGGTACAATCCTCATATCTTGGGTCACAAAAATGATCCAATGGAAACGATTTTAAAACAGCAAGTAAAATAAAATAATTCAAACGTAGTAATTAAAATGAAAATAAATAATTAAACTCAACAATAAATTAATTTAATATGAAAAAAAATTTAAATGTATTACAATAATCAATTATAAGAAAGCACTTCAGAATAATTTTCACAAAATTAAAATCATAAAAATAAATCCACTAAAAATCCAACCAATTTTAAAACAAGAGAATAAATTTTTAAATTAATAACAAATAATCTTTCAATTAAAAATACACTAAAATACAGGGTGTTACAGGTGACCTCTTTTTTTTTTTCTCTTTATTAATCTGACGTAAGGTTCTTTCAATCTCGAGATCGAAAAATATATGCTCTAATGATTTTGATCGGGGCACGCACTTCAAATTTCTAAAAAGAGAAAATCAAACTGAGATCTAATTTAAATCAATAAAATAAAATCCAAAGTAGTAAAAATCTAGCTAGTATCAATATCAATATCAATTCCCCGACAACGACGCAAAAAACTTGTGCTAAAAATATATCTGTAAGTGCACAGAATCGTAACAAGTAGTAAATTGTTTTAAAGAAAATGGATATCGAACCCACAAAGAATAATTATGTTATTGAGTATTGAAATTGATTAAATTAATTAATATTTGGAAAATTGAAATTTAAAAAATGAATTATCTAAATTAAACTGAAGACAATAGCATTAAAATTAAGATTTTAAAAATAATAAAAATAGATCTAGAACATTTGATTTTATCTAGCAAATCTCACACAATTTATTCTTCCTCGTTATAGAATTCCAATTATCCCAAGTTGATGATAAAAATCCCTTAACTTTTCAATATTTTCTCTCGAACAATACAAAAAATATCTCTAACTAATAACTCCATATCTTTATGTGAATTCAACTAATTGGAGACTCATTAAGTTCTTTGAATTTTTCTTGAAAATCATACTAATCGCGGTAAAGTATCTATACTTTCGATCAATTAATGGTGCTTAATCCTAGAGTTTTAATCACAAATCACCTCTAGGTCTCAATGTGATTCAATAGATCGAACAATAATTAGCTAGAAAATTGCAAGTATTAAGAACAAGGAATAAACACTCAAACATGGAAATATTGAAATAAAATAACTTAGAATATAAATTTGGTGTTCAATGCTAGACTACATCAAAACTTTAGAAAATAGAATTAGTTCATAATGAAACTAAAAAGAAAAACAATTAAACTAGTGTTCTTTGTTGGAGTCAATTGATGAAGCTTGCAGCTTTCGCCTCTGCTCCCCTAGATCTGCCTCCTTGAAAGAAACTTAAAGAATAAACTCTGGACTATTTTTACTCTAAAACTCAGACTCTAAAAACTCAAAAGCTCCGACCCTCTATTGTCCCACAAGCCAAGATTAAATAGATGTGAAAATTCATATCCGGAAAGAAGATAAATGTTGCGACAATCTAGCCTAAAGATCTGGAAAATAGATAAAAGTTAACATAAAAGAAATTATCCCAAGAATAATGAAATTATTACGGGTGTAAACTCAAACGGGAAAACCTGACCGGACCGGACCGAACCGGACCGGTTTTACCTGTTTTGAACCGGTCCGGTCCGGAACCGGTTTTTAAAATGTAAAAACCGGCCGGTTCCGGTTCTGGAATTTTTTGGACCGGACCGAACCGGACCGGACCGGTTGATTAAAAAAAATAAAAAATAGTATTTTTATATATAAGTTTTATACAAAATATTTTATATATATTAAATATTAATATATATAAGTTTTATATATAATGTATAATTATAAAGTTTTATGTGAAATTTTATATATAACATATATATTCATATATGAAATAATTTCTTATTATAATTTATAAATTATTACATAAAATGTTAATACTAAATCACTAAAAGTTTATAACTAATACTAATATATAACTTATAACTATACTAATAGTCTAATATTAATACTACTATATAGTCTAATATATTAATAAAAGTATAAAACAGTTTTTTTTAAATAATTTTTTTTTTTATAAACAAATTTTTAATGACAAATTGTGAAATTTACATTTTAAAAAAACCGGAAAACCAGACCGGACCGGACCGGAAATCGGTAAAACTGGAAGTACCGGTTTAGGAGGGTAACCGGTACGTAATCGGTTTTGAAAAATATAAAACCGATACATACCGGTTCGGTCCTAGATTTTATCCAAAACCGGACCGGACCGGACCGGTTACACCCCTAAAAATTATCTAAAATAGAAGATTCAATGATATGCAGCTTGATTTATGGAGTTTGAGAGGATTTGGTGGTCAGCAGATTGATTGCGGAACTCGGAAGGGTCCCACTAGGTAGATGCCTGTGTGCGCTGAATATAACTGGTCTCCTCGCCTACCGTGAGGAAATACTCTCGATCGGGATGACAAACTCATCTCGCCTACTGAGTGAGCAGTAAAGCTGCTTGCCTTTGTTAGTTGTCGCCCACTATGTCGTTTAGGTTGGTCGCTAAAGTTGGTCTTTTAGACTAGTCGTCCAATCTAGTCGCCTGGAGTCTTGTGCCAAGTCTTCTCGCCCATAAAGTAAAATAATTTGCTTATTGCCTAACTCTTCTCGTGCTTTTTGGTCGCGCCTTTTGGTCGCGCCTGGATCTGTAGTCTCTTCTTTTGTACCAAAATGCTCTACTTTCACACTAAATCTTCTCATTCATTCAAATCCAAGAGAATAAAAAAATATATATGGAAATAAAATAAAATTAATGGAATTAAAGGAAAACTGACACTTTTCATAAATAAAAGAGTAATAAAAATACACTTATCAGCCCTTTAAAAATTTTATAGTTCCCATAAGCTCTCTAAAACTTTATAACATTTCTATATACAAATAAATGCCTCTACAATTTCTTTTTTTCTATAGCCCCAAAGTTTTTTATAATTTTCTTTATATTATATATTTTCTATGATGTGGCCCATCCAAAATTAATTTTAAAGTTAAGTTTACGAGGAATAATAAACTTATTAATTTGTATCCCAAAATTGTTTATTATATAATATCAGGTTTTTTTTTTTTTTTTAAGAAGAACAGGAAGTCACATGTCCAATAGTGACCTCCTCCCAAATTTATTAATAGTGCCCTCGATTATGGTGGAGGAATACCATAGTAACAAGAAATGGCCCATGGGAAAACCCATCAGGACTGCAACCAAGAAAACAATCTATGACAATCTTATGTAAGAACAAAGCAAACAAAAACACAAATACCAGAAAAAAAACTAAACTCTTAGAGATGGGAGGCCTAAGAAATCCAAATGGAGCAAACCATGAAGAATCCGCGGCAAAGCGCAATTATTAGAGAAAACCAAGTTGGTGCTTGAGGCCCATTCCTTGGCTAACCAATCTGCTACCATATTACCTTCGTGGAACACATGTTGAAACCGGCAATGAAAAGTGCGAGTCAAACCAACGAGTTCTTCCCAAAAATCTTCTAGATACCACACACCACAACGCCCTCTCATCCACCAACAAATAACCACCATCGAATCCATTTCTATGATCACATTAGAAATATGTAAAGCATATTTTTATAATATCAAGCTTCTTAATATGGGACTCAAAGTAAAATAAACTCAAGAAAATGATTTAATTTTGATGATTTATAGGAAAAATAATTGAGAATTCTTCTCCCTTAGACTTCATCGAGTAAGAAAAAAATTATTTAAGATCTCAATTGTAGCGTTATATGCTTAGTGTGACACCAAAATGTATGAATTTTACATTAAACTTGATAAACGAACTTACATACTAGAATAAAAGATAGCCTTCTAAACAATCACTTGATAGTTTTTTATAAAGAAAATAAATTCTAAATATTTCATTGCAAAAATAATAATGAATGAATATATATTGACAAAACATTGTCATCGGACATTTGACGGATTTTAAGTTCTATTTTTAGAATTTTATCTTTGCATGTATATAGCAAATTATCGAGATCTAGTTTTTCTATATAGTTTTGATGGCCCCAAACTCTGCTTGGGATTTGATGGAGCTTGAAGTGTGAAACGTCGAGACATACAACACAAGGTTATATAACCCCGTTCATAACAATTAAAATATAATGCACCTAACATGTTTCTAACAGTACACAGTAAACGCAACGGATAACTTTTTTTTTTTGAATAATATACATTGTACCAGAATGCTAATCCCCAAACATAAATACTTTCCATTCACATAAATAAATGTCATATCATTCGTTCAACTAGTCTGTAAAAAAAATAATATAGTACTGGAGACATAACTCCATAGTTATAGACAAACAAGAATCTAATCTAAATACCAAGCCGCTCACGCGGCTCAACCATTAGCTCTATAATAATATCCAAAAACTGGAGGATCGACTCCATAAGCTCCCCCAGGCTCCTCCTCGGCCTATTTGACATCGTCTAGTTGGGGGTGTGATGTTCCTCCATTCCCTTGCACATCATCTACCATTCTGGGGGGAATGGTAGTTGGGACTACCATTGTGAGATTTATAAAATCTCAGCAAGTATGCTCCTAAACTACCAACAGTATAATTAAGCATGTTTGACAGTAAACATGACATTTATGCTTGATGCACATGGACTTGCTTATGAAAAACATAACTTTAATTAACATGGCATGCTTGTTGTGACCAACCACTCATTTTCCTCTCTATTGATCACGAGTATTGCCTTTTATGTTTAAATCTCGAATTTGTGTTTTAAATTTAGCAAATCATTTTTAAAGCGAGCCGAGTATTTTAAAATCCTATAAATATTTTAATGTCCAAAATTTTTTTAAATGGTGTAATTTTTAGTATTATTAAACCAAACCGAATTTTCAAGTAAGTTTCTTTATATTTTGGAGCCCCAAAAAATAATATAGTTTTAGAAAAATCATTTTAATAAAATGATTTTATTTCTTTAGAAATATTATCTAATATTCATAAATTTAATTTATGTTAAAATTTCTATTTATTTAGATGGATTTACTTCTCTAAGAAATATTTGTTAAAACTCATCATTTTATTCTATGATGAAAATTATTATTTTTGGGATTAGTAAAGCAAAGTTGAATTTTAAATTGTCCTATTCCATTTCTATTTCATTTCCCTATTTGTTTAGATAAGTTTATTTCTTCGTGTTTTATTTCATTCATTAGATTAAAACTTGCCCAACCTGTGTATAGCCCAGCCCATCCAAAGAGAAAGACCAAAAACTACGTAGTTTTGAGACAAAAACCCCAACTCTCTCTTTCTTTCTTTCCTCTCCCCCTAGTGTCGTCCCCTCCAGCCTCTTAAAAATTCAGTGGTCAAATTTCTATAAGCTTTAGAAATCTCGTGAAAACACCGAAAGTTTTCACGATTTGACCAATCACGTAGGTTTTAGTTTGTCAGCATAGCCAGAGTTATCACTCACTAAGGTGACAGAAGTGTGGTTTTATTTATTTGATATAGTTAGAAGTGTCATATTGAGATATGGTCTACGCCACTAGACTCAGTTGATTATTTAGGATTTTATGGTGAAATAATCCAATTTTCAGTTTTCGGATGAAACCTTGTTCGAAAATGCGTTTTACTTATTTCGAGACACTTTGGGATTGAATTTTGATAAACGAATTGCACAGTTAGGTTTGTATGAATATTTAGGATTTTTTAGTGCAAATTTTATTTTTCACTTTCCTAGAGTGAATGTAACCTCTATAGTAGCATCTAGTGCAATGTTTTCAAAATCACAGTGTGAAATGTATAAATTAGGTTAGAGAAGTTTTATTTGGACACTTGGCAGGATCATAGCCACACTTAGTAATAGTATTGGACACTTGACACAAAGAGGAACCATGAGATGGATTGTGAAGGAATCAATGTGTGAGATCATGCCACCTAAGCGAAATCCTATTCTTTGTCTTTCATCTAATAAACCAATTTATGCCAGACCAAAGAGGGTTTCAACCCTTGTGAAGCCCTAAATGGTTGGAATCCAATTGAAACCCCAAAAGCTTGGTTGAAACCGAAACCCTAAACGGTTTTCCCAAATCCTAAAGTTGGCCTCCAAACCCATTTTAATCCTATTTCTAGCATTGTGTTTAATCACTTGATTAAATCACTTTCACATGTTATTAATTCATCAAATTCTTATTAAGACATCATTATCCAACCTTTTATACCTTGGAAATTTGATTGGGACAAGAAAAATTGGATTTAGGCTTGATAGCATCCCAAACCCTAACCAAACTCCCTTTAAACCCCAAATTGAAGCCCACTTGGTTAAGGCTCACAAATTTGGCTACCTTGGAAAAACTTCTTGAAGAAGTTTCCTCCCCAACATGTTAGGCCATCCACTACCCTTGGCTGCACCCAATAGTGCCTTGATGTGAGAGGGGAAATCCACCTCATCACCCTCCATACCATACGACAGCAGTAGGTAGTCCTTGCCTCTCACTATTTTTGACTTTATGTGACATAGGCACCTCCAATCAAGGGTCATTCAAGCTCATACCTCTCCCCTCCAAAATTCTAAAGTCATGCAAGACATACTTCAATTCATTTCATCACTTCCTCACCCCTTTCTTAGAGAGAAACCCAAAAGAGCTCTCTCGGACAAATTTCTGAGTCATTTTGCATGGCAATGTTTGACCCTTTGTAAGTATTTTCTCGCAATGACTACTTCATGAAAGTTGTTCATCTTTGATTTTAGTTTTAGGGGATATCTTATTAATTTCATTTCATGCTCATTGGATTGGTCAAAAGTATTTTTAACCATGGAAAGGTCATTCTGGAGAGTGTGTTATATCTTGGAGTTTTTGACCAAGCTAATGGACATATCTTGGTCCAAAATTTTTATGGAGTGTTGTCAACATGTCATATGAATTTTCAATGAGGATTTGCTTCATTAATAAAGCTTTTGATAATAGATTTCCTTAGATCTAAAAAGTTAAAAACTGGAAGTGGAAAAACAGTTTTTGTTTGAGAAAGTTTGAATATTTCGTTGTTTAATCTTACTCCAAAGGCTTTGATATTTTTCTGTGATAATACTAAGTCCCTTATATGCATGTTAGGATGTTAGTTTGAAAATATTTAATATTATTTTCAGAGATATAATTTTTCTATGTAAGAGGATTTCGATTAGGCCTAAGATTTGATGTTTTTGGGTTAGATCCATGTTTTATTGATTTTTAGCCATGTGATTATAAGTTTGATGGTTGGATCTTCTTTAGGACACATTTTTAAACCATGTGATATTTTAGTTTGAAGATCGCATGTTTTTAAACCATGGATTAAGAGATTGATCAAAACTAGTTAAGGAGACATTTTTGTTTTTGGACTAAGTGTAGAACCGAAAACTCTAAGTGTTATTTTGTGATTTTTGGTGACTTTTATTTGATGACTTAAAGCATGGTTGATCTTAGGATGATGTTATGAATATGTTAGATGTACGATTTGATTTTTTTTTGGAATTTTTGGAGATGTTTTGAATAAGGTCAAAACTTGTGATTCAAGGGTTTGTTTTTAGTTAAAAAGTTTGGATCTTTTTACTAAAAAGTTTGGTGGTCATGATTAGCATTTTTTAATGGATGTTTTAAGTATGTTTTTAAACTTAGGATAGGAAGATCTTTGTTCCAAAATTTTGGTTTAATCATGTCTTTTGAAGTTGAAAGAAATTGCAATAAAATCAAGAGAAATGGCCTATGAATGTTTCAACCATTGTGAGTTTCCCATAGTTGTGAATTGTTTTAGAGGTATTTGAGTTTAGGAAAAAATTTATATGAGGAATGTAACTTTTGGTAACTCTTGGAATTGGGATGTGAAATCCTTAAGTTAGAGGTAAAATAGTCATTTTCCCACCTGTAGAGGGTAAAATGGTAATTTTACTCTAAGTTGTCTCTTTTTCATATTTCTAATTGTTAGTTTTTAAATTTCTTGATTTTTAGAATACCCTCTTATAGTTTCTCGTATTTCGCACTTTATTCTCTTAGAACGCGACAATCGATGTATGTTAGCTCTTAACTTACTATCAGTTTATTGTGTATGTGTGATGGGTGAGGGAACTGCAATTATATTTGTATGTTATCATATATGCCATGCCATGCCATGTTATTACATATTTATCTGTTACACATGATGTATACTGTAACAGCCCGCTAGAAATTCATTGGCGGAATTTCTTTTGACTTTAGGACTCTCGTGAAAACCCCATAAGTTTTTACGAATCGACCTATTGCATAGGTTTTAGTCTGTCAACATAGTCAGTGTTATCACTCACTATGCTGCTAGAAATATGAGTTTTATTTATTTGAGGTGGTTAGAAGTGTCAGAATGCATTATGGTCTACGCCATTAGACTCAGTGGATTATTTAGGATTTTATGGCACAATATCCTATTTTCATAATTCTGGACGAAACGTCTGTTGAAAATTGTGAAATTATTTTTAGGGGCACTTCGAGATTGAATTTCGGTAAAAGATTTTCACTGTAGGTTAATATGAATATTTAGGAATTTTTAGTACTAAGTTTATGATTCACTTTTTCGAAGTGAATAGTAACTTCGGTAAGCGCACCAATTGCAGTGTTTCGAAATCACAGTGTGGAATGTCCAAATTGGATTAGAGAAGTTTTATTTGGACACTTGGCAAGATCTTAGCCACACTTAGTGAATAATATTAGACACTTGGCACCATGAGGAATGTTTGTTGGATTTGAAGGAATCAAGGTGTGAGATCATGCCACTTAAGCAAAACCTTGTTTCATCTGCTCAACCAAATTGTGCCAGACCAAAGAGGTTTTCAATCCTAGTGAAACCCTAAATGGTGGGAATCCAATTGAAAGCCCAAAAGTTTTGTTGAAATCGAAACCCTAAACGGTTTCCCCAAAACCCTAAAGTTGGCCTCTAAACCCTTTCTAATCCGATTTCTAGTATTGTGTTTAATCACTTGATTAAATCACTTCCACATGCTATTAATCCTTCAAATTTGTGTTAGAACATCATTATCCAACCTTGTTAACCTTGAAAAATTGATTGGACCAAGTGATATTGGATTTGGGCTTGATAGCAACCCAAACCCTCTTTAAACCCCAAATTTTAGGCCCATTCGGTTTAGGCCCACTAAGGCCCACGAATTTGGTCACCATAGGATTGCTTCATGGCTAAGTTTTGTACCCCCACTTGGCTGGCCAGATCTGTACAAGAAGGTCCTAGAAGGTTCTAGAAAGACAAAGCAAAAGGGCCACCTCACTCTTTCACTCTCACACTCCACCTTGAGAAAAGATCTTGGTCTGATTTTTATGAGAAGAAAAGGCCAACACTCAACCATTCATTCAGTCCTATCACTTTACATAGCTTGTGTAAGAAGCTCTTCAGTCCACTTCCCACGAAAAGCAGCTCTCCTTTACACTTTTCCTTCATAGAACACAAAAGACACTCTCGGACAGTTTTTCATACCTCTTTTGAACGCCTATTTCGAAGATTTTGTAAGTGTTTTCTCGCCAAGATTCCTTCATGAAAGTTCTTTCTTTTGGAGTCTAGTTTACGTGGATAACTTATTCGTTCCATTTGGAGATCATTTGATTGGTCAAAAGTTGTTTAGACCCCGGAAAGGTCATTCTGGGCGATAAACTGGAGAGTGTGTTATATTTTGGAGTTTTTGACCAAGCTAATGAATAGATCTTGGTCCGAAATTTTTATGGAGTACTGTTAACATGTGTATATGATTATTGGTTGAGGATTTGTTGCATGATTAAAAGTTTTGGTGAAATATTTTCTTAGGTCTAGAAACTTAGAAACTGGAAGAGGAAAAACAGTTTCTGTTTTGAGAAAGTTTAAATCTTTTATGGTTTAATCTTATTCCAATGGCTTTGATATTTTTATTGGAGGATCCTAAGCATCTTATATACATGTTAGAATGTTATTTTTAAGATATTTGAAGTTAGTTTCGAACATATGAAATTTTATGCAAGGAGATATTCGGTTAGGCCAAAGTGATGATGTTCTTGGCTAAATTTATGTTTTGGTTGATGTTTACCCATGTGATCTTGAGTTTGAAGCTTGGATCTGTTTTAGGACACCTTTTTGAACCATGTGATGTTTTGGTTTGAAGATCACTTCTTTATAAGTCATGGATCAAGAGGTTGATCAAAACAAGTTAGAAACAAAATTCTGTTTTGAACTTTGAAGAGAAACCAAAAAGTTCAAGTATGGTTTTAGTGATTTTGATGACTTTTGTTCATGATTCAAAACATGATTGTTCTTAAGAATATGTTATGAGTGTGGTAGAAGAAAAATTTTGGTTTAATCATGAGTTTTGAGATTTGAAAGAATTACAACAAAAAGCAAAGGAAATAGCCTTGTAAGTTTCGGCCATATAGAGTTTTGATGGTTGTGTTTAGTTTTAAATTTTTCTGAATTGATTTTTGAGCTTAGGACAAAATTTACATAAGGTATGTAAATTTTGGTGATTTTTGGAGTTAGGATGCAAAATCCTTATGTTAGGGGTAAAATGGTCATTTTCCCACATGTAGAGGGTAAAATGGTAATTTTACTCTAAGTTGATATTTTTTCCATATTCCTAATTGTCAGTGATTAAGTTCTAATTTTTAGAAATCACTACTTTCAGTTTCCCGTGATCGCACTTGAGTTTTGCCTCGAAGCGCGAAGATCGAGGTAAGTTAGCTTTTAACTTACTATCAATTTAATGTGTATGTGTGATAAGTAAGGGAACTAAATTGTATGTATGCATGTTATCATATGTGCCATGCCAAGTCATTACATATTTATCTGTTACACAGAATTTATTCTGTCATGAATTATTCATCTGTTACACAAGATATTCTGTCACGTATTGCTATACATGCTATACATTGCAAGTATGTCATGTTAAGTTAAGTATGCCATCTGTTACATGTATTTCTTGTCATGTAATATTCATTGTCACATGTTACGCCACGTTAAGAAATGTTGTCTGTTATATGGTATGCCATGTTACGAAATGTTGCATGTTACATGTATGACATGTTATGAAATGTTCTCTGTTACATTTATGTCTCGAAGTATGTCATGTCTGTCGTCCTACGTTCATGTCACGTTATGTTACGTCAAGATTTCTGTCTTTTATGTCACGTTCATGTTACGTCACGTTACGAAATGTCATGTCTGCCAGTTAAGTTATTCATGTCAATCACGACCCTAAGCGCTAGGATGGGGTAATATCCTAGTGAAACTCCTTTGTTCACGCTGGAGTGTCTAAATAGGTGTGAAATTCCCTGGGTTGACGAAGTACAGTCAACAGGTTGCGAATGGGGCCTAATTAGTTGGTCACCGGAGCGCGCCAGGCACTAACGCCGATGGTGCCACACATTATGTTACGTGTGTCCACAGCAAGTGTGGCACAAACAGATAAGTCATGGGGCCACAACAACTGTGGAGCATGAAGTATGGGGCCACAACAACTGTGGAGCATACACTACGTGAGACACAGCAATTGTGACACGTAGAATACGTGGGGCCACAACAACTGTGGAGTACGTATTAACGCACTCACAGCTGGTATAGAAACCTGTGATGTGATGCGGTAATCGGCAGGGACACACGGCTCAAGGGGACCTGTGTAGCACCCATATGGTCATGTTAATGATTAAGACTATTGAATAAGATTCTAAGTTCAAGTCATGTTTCACGTTATGTTACGTTCAAGTTTACGTTCACGCAATCATGGTAATCCCATGAGACAATAATATGTTTCAAGTTCATGTTATGTTATGTTCACGTTCACGTTATGTTCCAAGTTCATGTTATGTTATGTTCACGTTTACGTTATGTTCCAAGTTCACATTTATGTTATGTCATGCTCAAGTTCAAGTTCAAATTATGCATGTCCACGTTCATGCTATGTTTCAAGTTCATGTTATATTCCAAGCTCACATTCATGTTATGTTTCAAGTCACGTTCATGCTAAGCTTCAGTTTCAGTTTAAGTTATGCCAGTTATGTTATGTTGTATGTCAAGTTATGCTATGATTACTTATGATTTGATTATGCATTCATGCTTTTACTGCCATGCATGCATCATTAACCTGTGTGGAAGTTTCTGTTAACTTGCTGAGATTTGTAATCAAATCTCACTGTGGTAGTCCCAACTACCATTCCCCCCGAATGGTAGATTTTGTTACAGGATCTGAAGGAGAAACGGGAATCGACCAACTGGAAACGATCGACTAAGCGATGGTGCGACGTAGATGGTAGTACAGTAGTTACCTCAGATTACTACTTGTATTTGTGGAGTTCAATCTCCAGCACTCTTTTGATCACAACCATATGGACTATTATTGTGATCTCAGTTGTTTAGTATGTCATTATGTATGAAGTATGTTTTAAGTATTTGGGATATTTCGGTTTGGTGCATAGTATTGCTAAAAAGAAAAATTATCCGCTGCGAATATTGCATAATGCTAGATGCACGTTAGGAATATTGCATCTTATATGTCATGAACGGGGGCAGGTAACCTTGTGTTGCATGTCTCGACGCTTCAAATGTCCGTCCGATCCCAAGCGGAATTTGGGGGCGTCACAGGGTGGTATCAGAGCAATACGTCTCTGGGTTTAAATCTACATGTCCTTAGGAAATGCACCAAATATTAGGCTTGGAATTTTAGTCTTCATTAGGCTTGAATTTCTTGAAGTATAAGAGATAGTATGTGATTGTAACATGTGTACTCGTGTGATTTAGGAAGTGACATGACTCGAGGTAGGATACCTCAAAACCCTGAGGGAGTCACAAATTAGGATAATCAGAATTTCCCAATGGATGGAGGATTAGCTGAAACCGTACGTTTGCTGACTGACATGCTTAGACAACAGCAACATCAGCAAGCACATGTACCCAGACCCGAAGTCAGGGATTGTCTGTGTGAGAAGTTCTTGATCCATCGTTATCCAAACTTTTCTGGTAATGAAGAGCCACTAAAAGCCGAGAAATGGATTATGGATCTCAAAAGGACAGACGAGATCTGTGGATGTACTGAGGACCAGAAGGTTCTATATGTTGTATACCTATTCTAAGGAGAAGTTAGAATATGGTGGGATACACAAAGGCAGCTTCTAGTTAGGGAACTAGGAAGTTGGATGCTTTGTCTTGGGAGAGATTTAAGGAAGAGTTGACAATGGATTCTTCCCAGATTCTATCAAACAGCTGAAGGCGCAGCAGTTCGAGACTTTAACTCAAGGCAGTTGGACCGTAGAGTAGTACGCCGCTAAGTTTATGGTGTTAGGAAGGTTTGCACCACACTTGTTTTCTACTCAAAGGATGCAGGCACGAAAGTTTCAAGCTAGACTTCAGCCATGGATCCGTAGCCATGTAGCTTGCCTAAGAATAAAGAATTACCAAGAGTTAGTAAACGTGGCCGCGATAACAGAGGCTGTGCAGAGAGGTCTAGCGATCCAAATCAATACCGAATGAAAGAGAACTTCATTGTATGCTAGTGAAGAAAATCTAGAAATGAAGAAGATGTCTACTGGACCAGATAAGGGAGAAGGCATTGAGACTGGAAGCTCAATACTGACCACGTACCCAATATGTGGGATGTCAGGACAGAACCATGGAGGCAAGTGCAAACTTACCTTAGGACTCTGTTTCAAATGTGGCCAACCTGACCACTTGATCAGAAATTGTCCTAAAAGAGGCCAGAGAAATGGAACTGTTCCCATTGGAGATTCCAAACCAAAGCCACGACCTCCAGTACTAGCTTAAGTGTATGCAGGTACTTCTAGAGACGCAGATGCTGACGCCCCAGGAACTAAAGGAGTTGGCGCCGTTACTGGTATTTTTCTAAGACCTCTGTATTGTTAAGCTTATTTAAGGTTGATTAGATTGCAATTGATGGTACTATTGCATTATTGATACTTTGGGTAAGTTAAATCATTGAGGTTTATAACTTGTACACAGTTTGATTCAAGCGAGGCCCTATTTTTAGTGATTGTGGTATTGCACGAGAGTTTAGTTCGTACTCTGAATTGTTACTAGGTGATAAGAGTAACATTTCTTATTAAGAGTATTTCCATTCATACCAGTGCAGATATGGAATACCTTTTAGTAGTACGAGGAAGTATATTCAAGGTTGATGAATTAGTATCCCAAGTATTTGGAGTTTGTTGTGATTCGAAGGTTACAATGAAAATTGTGTTCGGAAGAGTACAATGTGTGAGATAAGCTTTGGCTTTAGTAGGATTCACTTATGATAATAGTTTTATCCAATCGCGAATAAATGGTTTTTGGCGAAACATCGTGTTTGTGGAAACCTAGACTGCCCTTATATTGGAGATATTTATATGGGGAGTAAAATCTTGTCTTAAGGATTTACGTGAACAGTATGATCAAATTCTTTGGATTAGAGTCAGAATAAGAGGCAGCTCATGATGGATAGAAGAGCTATGTCAATCATAAGAGAGAAAGTCTTGAGTTAAGGTTAATAGCTGATCGTTTATCGAGGTACCATCTAGGAGGAGGAACATTTCATTTTGATTATGAAGAAGTAAGCTAGTCCAAGACAGATGGAATTCCTTGAGGAAATAGAGAATGTGATTTCAGTTGTGTACGGATTAAATTCTTCCAAAATGAACTGCATGAATACTTGAAGTTTTAGATTTAGAGAGTATGCTGGTACGACTTGACCTACCTTGTGGAAGAACTCCAGTACAAATTGATATGATTTGAGAGAAAGAGAGTTAAGAAAGGAAGATATATATACACGTTGTGCATAATTCTTTGAATAGTGAGTTCTTTTAAGCAAGGATTTAGTATCCTAAAAGGTCAGCCTAGAAGTCATTAAGTTTAGGCAGTAACATTTGGGATTGTTATACCCTAATGTTATAGTGATAGTTATTTTGTATAACCATGTGATGGTTATAGATTAGAATAGTGTTGACTACGAGAAGAAGGCGATACCTAAAGAAGAACGAGACCTGCTCCTTGGGCATGTTGAGGCATCCAGTGATGGCAATACGTTGGTAAGCAACTTTTCCTTCTGAGCGTATTTTATGTTTGTACTTACGTCGATTTCGAGGACGAAATCTTTTTTTTAGGAGGGGAGGATGTAACAGCCCGCTAGAAATTCATTGGCGGAATTTCTTTTGACTTTAGGACTCTCGTGAAAACCCCATAAGTTTTTACGAATCGACCTATTGCATAGGTTTTAGTCTGTCAACATAGTCAGTGTTATCACTCACTATGCTGCTAGAAATATGAGTTTTATTTATTTGAGGTGGTTAGAAGTGTCAGAATGCATTATGGTCTACGCCATTAGACTCGGTGGATTATTTAGATTTTATGGCACAATATCCTATTTTCATAATTCCGGACGAAACGTCTGTTGAAAATTGTGAAATTATTTTTAGGGGCACTTCGAGATTGAATTTCGGTAAAAGATTTTCACTGTAGGTTAATATGAATATTTAGGAATTTTTAGTACTAAGTTTATGATTCACTTTTTCGAAGTGAATAGTAACCTCGATAAGCGCACCAATTGCAGTGTTTCGAAATCACAGTGTGGAATGTCCAAATTGGATTAGAGAAGTTTTATTTGGACACTTGGCAAGATCTTAGCCACACTTAGTGAATAATATTAGACACTTGGCACCATGAGGAATGTTTGTTGGATTTGAAGGAATCAAGGTGTGAGATCATGCCACTTAAGCAAAACCTTGTTTCATCTGCTCAACCAAATTGTGCCAGACCAAAGAGGTTTTCAATCCTAGTGAAACCCTAAATGGTGGGAATCCAATTGAAAGCCCAAAAGCTTTGTTGAAATCGAAACCCTAAACGGTTTCCCCAAAACCCTAAAGTTGGCCTCTAAACCCTTTCTAATCCGATTTCTAGTATTGTGTTTAATCACTTGATTAAATCACTTCCACATGCTATTAATCCTTCAAATTTGTTTTAGAACATCATTATCCAACCTTGTTAACCTTGAAAAATTGATTGGACCAAGTGATATTGGATTTGGGCTTGATAGCAACCCAAACCCTCTTTAAACCCCAAATTTTAGGCCCATTCGGTTTAGGCCCACTAAGGCCCACGAATTTGGTCACCATAGGATTGCTTCATGGCTAAGTTTTGTACCCCCACTTGGCTGGCCAGATCTGTACAAGAAGGTCCTAGAAGGTTCTAGAAAGACAAAGCAAAAGGGCCACCTCACTCTTTCACTCTCACACTCCACCTTGAGAAAAGATCTTGGTCTGATTTTTATGAGAAGAAAAGGCCAACACTCAACCATTCATTCAGTCCTATCACTTTACATAGCTTGTGTAAGAAGCTCTTCAGTCCACTTCCCACGAAAAGCAGCTCTCCTTTACACTTTTCCTTCATAGAACACAAAAGACACTCTCGGACAGTTTTTCATACCTCTTTTGAACGCCTATTTCGAAGATTTTGTAAGTGTTTTCTCGCCAAGATTCCTTCATGAAAGTTCTTTCTTTTGGAGTCTAGTTTACGTGGATAACTTATTCGTTCCATTTGGAGATCATTTGATTGGTCAAAAGTTGTTTAGACCCCGGAAAGGTCATTCTGGGCGATAAACTGGAGAGTGTGTTATATTTTGGAGTTTTTGACCAAGCTAATGAATAGATCTTGGTCCGAAATTTTTATGGAGTACTGTTAACATGTGTATATGATTATTGGTTGAGGATTTGTCGCATGATTAAAAGTTTTGGTGAAATATTTTCTTAGGTCTAGAAACTTAGAAACTGGAAGAGGAAAAACAGTTTCTGTTTTGAGAAAGTTTAAATCTTTTATGGTTTAATCTTATTCCAATGGCTTTGATATTTTTATTGGAAGATCCTAAGCATCTTATATACATGTTAGAATGTTATTTTTAAGATATTTGAAGTTAGTTTCGAACATATGAAATTTTATGCAAGGAGATATTCGGTTAGGCCAAAGTGATGATGTTCTTGGCTAAATTTATGTTTTGGTTGATGTTTACCCATGTGATCTTGAGTTTGAAGCTTGGATCTGTTTTAGGACACCTTTTTGAACCATGTGATGTTTTGGTTTGAAGATCACTTCTTTATAAGTCATGGATCAAGAGGTTGATCAAAACAAGTTAGAAACAAAATTCTGTTTTGAACTTTGAAGAGAAACCAAAAAGTTTCAAGTATGGTTTTAGTGATTTTGATGACTTTTGTTCATGATTCAAAACATGATTGTTCTTAAGAATATGTTATGAGTGTGGTAGAAGAAAAATTTTGGTTTAATCATGAGTTTTGAGATTTGAAAGAATTACAACAAAAAGCAAAGGAAATAGCCTTGTAAGTTTCGGCCATATAGAGTTTTGATGGTTGTGTTTAGTTTTAAATTTTTCTGAATTGATTTTTGAGCTTAGGACAAAATTTACATAAGGTATGTAAATTTTGGTGATTTATGGAGTTAGGATGCAAAATCCTTATGTTAGGGGTAAAATGGTCATTTTCCCACATGTAGAGGGTAAAATGGTAATTTTACTCTAAGTTGATATTTTTTCCATATTCCTAATTGTCAGTGATTAAGTTCTAATTTTTAGAAATCACTACTTTCAGTTTCCCGTGATCGCACTTGAGTTTTGTCTCGAAGCGCGAAGATCGAGGTAAGTTAGCTTTTAACTTACTATCAATTTAATGTGTATGTGTGATAAGTAAGGGAACTAAATTGTATGTATGCATGTTATCATATGTGCCATGCCAAGTCATTACATATTTATCTGTTACACAGAATTTATTCTGTCATGAATTATTCATCTGTTACACAAGATATTCTGTCACGTATTGCTATACATGCTATACATTGCAAGTATGTCATGTTAAGTTAAGTATGCCATCTGTTACATGTATTTCTTGTCATGTAATATTCATTGTCACATGTTACGCCACGTTAAGAAATGTTGTCTGTTATATGGTATGCCATGTTACGAAATGTTGCATGTTACATGTATGACATGTTATGAAATGTTCTCTGTTACATTTATGTCTCGAAGTATGTCATGTCTGTCGTCCTACGTTCATGTCACGTTATGTTACGTCAAGATTTCTGTCTTTTATGTCACGTTCATGTTACGTCACGTTACGAAATGTCATGTCTGCCAGTTAAGTTATTCATGTCAATCACGACCCTAAGCGCTAGGATGGGGTAATATCCTAGTGGAACTCCTTTGTTCACGCTGGAGTGTCTAAATAGGTGTGAAATTCCCTGGGTTGACGAAGTACAGTCAACAGGTTGCGAATGGGGCCTAATTAGCTGGTCACCGGAGCGCGCCAGGCACTAACGCCGATGGTGCCACACATTATGTTACGTGTGTCCACAGCAAGTGTGGCACAAACAGATAAGTCATGGGGCCACAACAACTGTGGAGCATGAAGTATGGGGCCACAACAACTGTGGAGCATACACTACGTGAGACACAGCAATTGTGACACGTAGAATACGTGGGGCCACAACAACTGTGGAGTACGTATTAACGCACTCACAGCTGGTATAGAAACCTGTGATGTGATGCGGTAATCGGCAGGGACACACGGCTCAAGGGGACCTGTGTAGCACCCATATGGTCATGTTAATGATTAAGACTATTGAATAAGATTCTAAGTTCAAGTCATGTTTCACGTTATGTTACGTTCAAGTTTACGTTCACGCAATCATGGTAATCCCATGAGACAATAATATGTTTCAAGTTCATGTTATGTTATGTTCACGTTCACGTTATGTTCCAAGTTCATGTTATGTTATGTTCACGTTTACGTTATGTTCCAAGTTCACATTTATGTTATGTCATGCTCAAGTTCAAGTTCAAATTATGCATGTCCACGTTCATGCTATGTTTCAAGTTCATGTTATATTCCAAGCTCACATTCATGTTATGTTTCAAGTCACGTTCATGCTAAGCTTCAGTTTCAGTTTAAGTTATGCCAGTTATGTTATGTTGTATGTCAAGTTATGCTATGATTACTTATGATTTGATTATGCATTCATGCTTTTACTGCCATGCATGCATCATTAACCTGTGTGGAAGTTTCCTGTTAACTTGCTGAGATTTGTAATCAAATCTCACTGTGGTAGTCCCAACTACCATTCCCCCCGAATGGTAGATTTTGCTACAGGATCTGAAGGAGAACTGGGAATCGACCAACTGGAAACGGTTGACTAAGCGATGGTGTGACGTAGATGGTAGTACATCAGTTACCTCAGATTACTACTTATATTTGTGGAGTTCAATCTCCAGCACTCTTTTGATCACAACCATATGGACTATTATTGTGATCTCAGTTGTTTAGTATGTCATTATGTATGAAGTATGTTTTAAGTATTTGGGATATTTCGGTTTGGTGCATAGTATTGCTAAAAAGAAAAATTATCCGCTGCGAATATTGCATAATGCTAGATGCACGTTAGGAATATTGCATCTTATATGTCATGAACGGGGGCAGGTAACCTTGTGTTGCATGTCTCGACGCTTCAAATGTCCGTCCGATCCCAAGCGGAATTTGGGGGCGTCACATATACTACCACGAAATACTTATCTATTACATAATATATTATGTCAAATAGTGATATCTATTGCAAGTATGTCATATTACGTATGCTATCTGTTATATGTATTTCATGTCATGTAATATTCACTGTTGCAAAATGTTGTTTGTTACATGTTATGCCATGTTTTGAAATGTTGTATGCTACATGTTATGTCATGCTATAAAATATCTTCTGTCAAGTACATCATGTTTGTCGTCTTACTTTCATGTCATGTTACGCTACGTCATGACTTCTGTCCTTTTGTATTCATGTTACGTTTCATCTCGAATACAGTTTGTGTATTCGAGAACAGTCATGTCAAATTATTCATGTCAATCATGACCTTAAGTGCTAGGATGAGGTAATATCCTAGTGGAACTCCTTTGTTCACGTTGGAGTGTCTAAATTGATGTGAAATTTTTTAGGTTGATGAAATACAGTCAACAGGTTGTGAATGTGGCCAAACTAGCTGGTCTTTGTAGCCCGCCAGACACTAATGCCGATGGAGCCATATTTTATTTTACTTGTGTCCACATCAATTGTGGCACAACAATTCATGGGGCCACAATAACTGTGGAGCATACACTATGTGAGACACAATAATTGTGACACGTAGAATACGTGGGGCCACAACAATTGTGGATTAGGTATTAATGCACTCACAGCTGGTGTAGATACCTGTGTTGTGATGCGGTAATCGGTAGGGACACACGGCTCAAGGGGATTCATGTAGCACCCATATGGTCACTTTATTAATTACGTCTATTGAACAAGATTTCAAGTTCATGTATTTCACATTCAAGTCATGTCTCATGTTATGTTATGTTCAAGTTTATGTTCATGTCAAGCTTCAGTTTCAGTTCAAGTTATGTCAGCTCATACCATGATATGTCAAGTCACGTTATGCTTATTATTTCATGCCATGTTATGTTATGCTTATTGTTGACTTTGTTTATGCATTCATGCCTTTATTCTCATGCATGCATCATTAACTTATGTGGAGGTTTCCTATTAACTTGCTGAGATTTGTAATCAAATCTCACCGTGGTAGTCCTAACTACCATTTTTCCCTAATGGTAGGCGATGTGTTAGGATCGGAGCAGGGAGCGGACACTGACAGACTAGAGGAGGTTGACTAGACGCCGCAATGTGATGCGAAGCTTACAACTTCCATAATTAGGTTTTTGGACAATATTCTGGCCTTGTTAGTTGAGTTACATGAGTTACTTGATGAACTGGCTCAATAGTGTATTTTTGGTAATGTAAACATGGAGCCCGGTCTCCTATGTTTTGAGATTACAGTCTTTTGAGTTCCGTACTGTAATCGTGGATGTTTATTTTGTTAAATATGCATGGATTATGCTTTAACTATTTGGGATATATCAGATTGGTGCATAGTATTGCTAAAAAAAAAAAAAAATTATTCGCTACGAATATTGCATAATGCTAGATGAATGTTAGGAACATTGCATCTTATATGTTATGAACGAGGGCAGTAACCTTGTATTGCATGTCTCGATGCTTCAGATGTCCATTTGATCCCAAGCGGAAATCTAGGGCGTCACAGCTTGTGCCTGTGCACCCTTTCTCACTACCTAGCCACTCTATAGGCCCCACTCTGGATCTCAGCCCAATGCCTCCCTCAAGCTGACCCCTCACAGCAGCAACCCTTTTGGCACCACCACAGGTTCCTGCAAGCAAGGCCCACTACCCACCACTGCTCAACCCACCTCAGACCATCGAGAGCCTCTCCTCTATATCTAGCACCTCCCTAGCACTACCCAGCTCAGTCCTCAATTTATGGTATAAACCCCCATCTCCTTATCTCAAGGAAAATTATCTTTATGTGATTGAATGTCATTATGTTTATATAATTGGACATATTTGTATATATTCAATGCGTTGAGTTTAATTGTAATGGAGTTAGAGGTGAAGTATAAAGATTGTGAAATATCAGATTTGTGTTATTTGTTCTGTGTGGAGTTTAATTGGACCTTGTTTTGAGTATGTGTGTGTAGTTGCACGATATGATGTTTAATTTCATGGACTAAGAAAGTTGTGGTTGAGTGAGCAATGCTTTGTAAATTGGTTGGTTGGTATGTACAGAGTTTATATGTGTAACAAATTGATAGTTTGGGCAGATTTGTATTTATATATGTTGAATATATTGATTGTGACAATTGAGAAGAAGTGAATGTGTAATTGTGATGTGCATGTCCTATATGTGAAGCGATGGGTCGGCTGTGTAGTTTGTGAAGTGTTGAGATTGCTATTGGTGCATATAAATTTTATAAAACTTTGTGATTGTGTTGTGTTTGGGTTGATGTGTAAATGATATGTGGAGACTTTATATAAATTTTATGGTGTAGTGTTGGGATTGTTTAGGTTGGAAAATTGTGAAAAACTTGACTATTGTATTGGGTTGAGATTTGTGGAGCTATGTGATTACTTGGGTTTGTTGTGTATAGAGTTAAATGGATAATGGGTTTAATTTACATGTGTATATTGATTTTGTTGAAGAGTTGACTTGATTTTACTTGGATGTAATGGTTTATAGACTTGAGTTTATATGAGGACCATGGGGTCCAAAAATTTGACAGATTTGAATATGTTGGGTGTATTAAGCATGAACAATGGTGGTGGAGCATGGTGTGATAGTTGGTTTCTAAATACTGGACATATATATATATATATATGTATATATATATTGTATGTGTTAGTTGGGATTGCAATTAGAGTTTATTGTATGCAATGGACAAATTTTACGTTTAATCTTTGGTGCTTAATGTTTAAGTATGTAAATGGGTTGTAATTACATGATTATGCTTGAGTTGTATTTTTGCTAGCTAATTGAATTATTTTGAGATGATTGATGTGAATGTGTGGAGTTGGGATGGAGATGGATTGTTTTGGAGTATTGGGATTAAATGATGGAGTGGTAGTGAAGTTTGAAAAGCATGATAGTGTTGTTGGTTTTTAATTAGATGGATTTTGTATATTTAATGTGTTGACTATGATAAATTATAAAGAGTGATGTATTTTGTAACAGCCCGCTAGAAATTCATTGGTGGAATTTCTATTGACTTTAGGAATTTCGTGAAAACCCCATAAGTTTTTATGAATCGACCAATCGCATAGGTTTTAGTCTGTCAACATAGTCAGTGTTATCACTCACTATGGTGCTAAAAATATGAGTTTAATTATTTGAGATAGTTAGAAGTGTCAGAATGCATTATGGTCTACACTATTAGACTCAGTGGATTATTTAGGATTTTATGGCGCAATAGCTTATTTTCATAATTCTGGACGAAACGTCTGTTGAAAATTGTGAAATTATTTTTAGGGGCACTTTGGGGTTGAATTTCGTTAAAAGATTTTCACTATAGGTTAATATGAATATTTAGAGTTTTTTAGTACTAATTTTATTATGCATTTTTTTGGAGTGAATAGTAACTTCGATAAGCGCACCCAGTGCAGCGTTTTCAAAATCACAGTGTGAAATGTCCAAATTAGGTTGGAGGAGTTTTATTTGGACATTTGGCAATATCTTAGCCACACATAGTGAATAATATTAGAGACTTGGTACAAAGAGGAACCATTTGATGGATTTGTGAAGGAAGTCAAGGTGTGAGTTCATGTCACCTAAGTAAAACTTTGTTTCAACTGATCAACCAGATTGTGCCAAACCAAAGAGGGTTTCAATCCTAGCAAAACCCTAAATGGTTGGAATCCAATTGAAACCCCAAAAGCTTGGTTGAAACCGAAATCCTAAACGGTTTCCCCAAACCCTAAAGTTGGTCTCCAAACCCTTTTAACCCGATTTCTAGCATTGTGTTTAATCACTTGATTAAATCACTTCCATATGCTATTAATTAATCAAATCCTTGTTATGACATCATTATCCAACCTTTTAAACCTTGGAAATTTGATTGGGCCAAGAAAAATTGGTTTTGGGCTTAATAGTATCTCAAACCCTAACCAAACCCACTTTAAACCCCAAATTGAAGCCCACTTGGTGGGGCCCACCAAGGCCCACGAAATTGGCCACCTTGGCAAAGCTTCTTGGAGAAGTTTCCTCCCCCACATGGCAGACCATCCACTATCATTGGCTGCACCCAATAGTGCCTTGATGTGAAGGAGAAATCCACTTCATCAACCTCCATCTTTCACAGCTGCTGCAGACAGTCTTTGCCCCTCACTATTCTCCACTTTATGTCACATAGCCACCTCCAATCAAGGGTCATTCCAGCCCACAACTTCCCCCTCCTGAAGTCTAAAGTTGTCCAAGACACACTTCTCTCCATTTTATCACTTCTTTCCCCCGTTCTTAGAGAGTAACCCAAAAGAGCTCTCTTGGGCAGATTTCTGGGTCTTTTTGCGTGGCCATTTACAACCCTTTGTAAGTATTTTTGCACGATGATTCCTTCACATAAGTTGTTTGTATTTGAGTTTAGTCTCCATGGATATTTTATTAGTCTCATTCCATGCTCATGTGATTGGTCAAAAGTATTTTTAACCATGGAAAGGTCATTCTGGGCATGAAATTGGAGAGTATGTTATGTTTTGGAAGTTTTGACCAAGCTAATGGACATATCTTGGTCCGAAAATTTTATGGAGTGTTTTTAACATGTGTTTATGAATGTTCATTGAGGTTTTGTTGCAAGAATAAATCTTTTGATAATAGATTTTCTTAGAGTTAGAAACTTGAAAACTGGAAGTGGAAAAACAGTTTCGGTTTTGTGAAAGTTTGAATATTTCGTGGTTTAATCTTATTCCAAAGGCTTTGATATTTTTATATGATGATCCTAAGCCTCTTATATACATGTTAGGATGTTATTTCAAAGATTTTTAGTATTAGTTTTAAAGATATGATTTTCTATGCAAGAGGATTTCGGTTAGGCCTAAAATTTGATGTTTTTGAGTTAGATCCATGTTTTATTAAATTTTAGCCATGTGATTTTAAGTTTGATGGTTGGATCTTCTTTAGGACACATTTGTAAACCATGTGATGTGTTAGTTTGAAGATCACATGTCTTTAAGCCATGGATCAAGAGATTGATCATAGTTAGTTGGGAAAAACAGTTTCTGTTTTGGACTAAGTTTAAAACCAAAAACTCCAAGTGTTGTTTTGTGATTTTTGGTGAGTTTTGTTTGATGATTTAAAGCATGTTTGATCTTAGGATGATGTTATGAATATGTTAGAAGTAAGATTTGATTTTTTGGAATTCTTGGAGATGTTTTTATTAAGGTCAAAACTTGTGATTTAAGGTTTACTTTTTGTTAAAAAGTTTGGGTCTTTTTACAGAAATTTTGGTGTTGATAATTAGCTTTTTCTTAATGGATATTTTTTTAAGTGTGTTTTTAAACTTAGGATGGGAAGATCCTTGTTACAAGATTTTGGTTGATTGATGAGTTTTGAAACTTGAAAGAATTGTAACCAAAATCAAGACAAATGGCCTATGTAGGTTTTGGCCATAGTGAGTTTTTCATAGTTGTGATTGGTTTTAAATTTTTCAGAGTTGATATTTGAGTTTGGGATAAAATTTACATGATGAATGTAAATTTTGGTAATTTTTAGAATTTGGATGTCAAATCCTTAAGTTAGGGGTAAAATGGTCATTTGCCCACATGTAGAAGGTAAAATGTTAATTTTATTCTAAATTGTCTCTTTTCACATTTCTAATTGTTAGTAATTAATTTCTAACTTTTAGAATACCTTCTTACAGTTCCTCGTGTTTCGCACTTTATTATAGTAGAACGCGACGATCGACGTAAGTTAGCTTTTAACTTACTATTAGTTTAATGTGTATGAGTGATAAGTAAGGGAACTAAATTGTATGTATGCATGTTATCATATGTGCCATGCCAAGTCATTACATATTTATCTGTTACACAGAATTTATTCTGTCATGAATTATTCATCTGTTACACAAGTAATTCTGTCACGTATTCCTATACATTGCAAGTATGTCATGTTAAGTTAAGTATGCCATCTGTTACATGTATTTCATGTCACGTAATATTCACTGTCACATGTTACACCATGTTAAGAAATGTTGTCTGTTATATGGTATGCCATGTTACGAAATATTGCATGTTACATGTATGCCATGTTATGAAATGTACTCTGTTACATTTATGTCTTGAAGTATGTGATGTCTGTCATTTTACGTTCATGTCACGTTATGCTACGTCAGGACTTTTGTCTTTTATGTCACGTTCATGTTACGTCACGTTACGAAATGTCATGTATGCTAGTTAAGTTATTCATGTCAATCACGACTCTAAGCGCTAAGATGGGGTAATATCCTAGTGGAACTCCTTTGTTCACGCTGGAGTATCTAAATAGGTGTGAAATTCCCTGGGTTGACGAAGTACAGTCAACAGGTTGCAAATGGGGCCTAATTAGCTGGTCACCGGAGCGCGCCAGGCACTAACGCTGATGGTGCCACACATTATGTTACGTGTGTCCACAGCAAGTGTGGCACAAACAAATAAGTCATGGGGCCACAACAACTGTGGAGCATACACTACGTGAGACAAAGCAATTGTGACACGTAGAATACGTGGGGCCACAACAACTATGGAGTACGTATTAACGCACTCACAACTGGTATGGAAACCTGTGATGTGATGCGGTAATCGGCAGGGACACACGGCTCAAGGGGATCTGTGTAGCACCCATATGGTCACTTTAATGATTAAGTCTATTGAATAAGATTTTAAGTTCATGTATTTCACGTTCAAGTCATGTTTCAGGTTCACCTTATGTTATGTTCCAGTTTACGTTCACGCAATCATGGTAATCCCATGAGACAAGAATATGTTTTAAGTTCATGTTATGTTATGTTCACGTTTACGTTATGTTCCAAGTTCACATTTATGTTATGTCATGTTCAAATTATGCATGTTCACGTTCATGTTATGTTTCAAGTCCATGTTATATTTCAAGTTCACGTTCATACTATGTTTCAAGTCCATGTTATGTTTCAAGTCACATTTATGCTAAGCTTCAGTTTCAGTTTAAGTTATGCAAGTTATGTTATGTTGTATGTCAAGTTATGCTATGATTACTTATGATTTGATTATGCATTCATGCTTTTACTGCCATGCATGCATCATTAACCTGTGTGGAAGTTTTCTGTTAACTTGCTGAGATTTGTAATCAAATCTCACTGTGGTAGTCCCAACTACCATTCCCCCCGAATGGTAGATTTTGTTATAGGATCTGAAGGAGAACCGGGAATCGACCAACTGGAAACGGTCGACTAAGCGACGGTGCGACGTAGATGGTAGTACAGTAGTTACCTCAGATTACTACTTGTATTTGTGGAGGTCAATCTCCAACACTCTTTTGATCATAACCATATGGACTATTATTGTGATCTTAGTTGTTTAGTATATCGTTAAGTATGGAGTATGTTTTAAGTATTTGGGATTTTTCAATTTGGTGCATAGTATTGCTAAAGAAAAAAAAAAGGAAAGAAAAAAATTATCCGCTGCGAATATTGCATAATGCTAGATGCATGTTAGGAACACTGCATCTTATATGTCATGAACGGGGGCAAGTAACCTTGTGTTGCATGTCCCGACGCTTCTGATGTCCATCCGATCCCAAGTGGAATCTGTGGGCGTCACATATTTGGGGTTGACTAAAGAAGCTTGTATTGAATGTGTGGTATAGGTTTATAAATTTCATGGGCAAATTTCGTGCATTGGATGTGTTGGTTTGAATTGTAAAGGAGTGGCTGGTATGCATTTGGACAGATTTAAATGTTTAATCTTTGGCTTCATTGGTGTTGATGTTGGAGCATGGAAGTGGTGTATAATTTCATGGTTATGCTTGAGTTTGGATTATGCCACATAATTGAATTGTATTGAGATCCTTGATGTGAATATATGAAGTTTGGATAGAGAGGGTAGGATACATGTGTGAATTGATTGGGTGCATGTGTTGGATAGATTTGCTTACCTTGAATGTGTTATGTATGGATGGCGTTTGTAAGAACAAGTGCATACTTAAATTGATTATATGTTGACCTTAGCTGATAAAGGGGTATGCCACGTGTGTGTTGGTGGAGTGTATACATATGTCTAGGTTAAGAGTGTATAGTATGTTTGTAGGTGAGGAAGTGAGAATAGGAACTTGAGTTGGTGTTGGATTGGATTATGTATGGAGGAAGGGTCTTGTTTGAGGAATGGTATTGTGATTGTAGTTGGGTTGTATTGTGAAGTGAGACAAATTTGTAAAACTTGTTGAGTGATGGTTTGGAGTTTAAAGTGAAGCATGTGAGCTCACTCTATTAGTTAGAAATGAGTTTAAGCTTTTAGGTTCATAGTTTAGGTTTATGAATTTTGAAAATAGTTATGCTTCAAGGATTGAATGATGACTTGTATAAGTGAAATGAAATGGATATTATGAATACCTAGAGGTGTAAGTTTGCACAATTAGGAACATTATGAAGAAGTATGCAAGTAAATAGATGATGGAGGTTATTTGGACAATGACTAGTCTAAGTGGAGGAGGTTTAAGTAATGAACCAATCGGAGGTTAAGTCCATGTGGAAGAGAATGGACTAAGAGTTAGGTGTAGTTTTATTATGCAAGTTCTAAGTTTAAGTTTCATATGTAAATGAAAAAGGAAATGACGTAAAGCTAAGTATGCATGTAGCTTGCCATCTGACACTCACATGAATAGACTGCATGAAATGACATGGAGTCTATGTAAGTATTATGTTCATACCTTTCTAGAGTTTTCTAAAGATACAAAAATCAAAAGGAAGATTTTATTTATGAAAAAGAAACAAAATGTTTTTATGAGAAAAATGTTCTTTTATGAAATGAAGGAAAATGAAATGGTTTTCTAGAAATGAAAGAAAAGGAAATGTTTTCTTAGAATGAAATGACGCTATATGAATTTATGCTCATGTATCAATGTTCAAGTATATGTATGTAATGGCCTTCTTTGGTAGCCCCTTTTTATGCACCCAAAGAATAGTTGTATGCATGTGAATGAATGCTATATGCAGTATGTACTGTATTCTGTTCCATGAAATGAAATGATGAGTTTTTATGCTTTATGTTATGAAATAATGTTTTATGAAATGAAATGTACTGATGAATGAAATCAATGAAAAGGAAAGAAAGGAAAGGAAATGACAAAAAAAATGAATGTTATAATGTATAAAGTTACGTAACAGCCATGATTGAATGAATGAATGAATGAATGATGGTATCAATGGACTGGGCAGATTGCAATGTCGGGTAAGTAGTACTGGTAGTGCACCCAGTGTTGCCCCTTGACTGAGGGATTCCCAACCCGCGGCCACAGGAGGAATCGGGTCCAAAAGACTTCTAACCCCAATACAAAGGGTGTGTAACAGCCCGCTAGAAATTCAATAGTGAAATTTTCATAGGCTTTAGGAACCTCGTAAAAACTCAGTAAATTTTCACGAATCGACAAATTGCATAGGTTTTAGGCTGTGAGCATAGTCAGTGTTACCACTCATTATGGTGACAGACACGCGATTTTATTTATTTGAGATAGTTAGAAGTGTTAGAATGACATATGGTTTGTGCTATTAGACTCAGTTTTTTTTAAGACGCAATAATCTCATTTTCAGTTTTCGGACGAATTGCTTGTTCGAAAATGCATTTTTTTATTTCGAGACCCTTTGAAGTTGAATTTTTATAAATGAATTGCACAGTTAATTTAGTGTGCATATTTAGGATTTTATAGTATCAAGTTTATTTTCACTTTTCAATTAGTGAATAGTAACCTCGATAATAGCACCAAGTGCAGTGTTTTTAAAATGACAGTGTGGAATGTCCAAATTAGTTTAGGAAAGTTTTATTTGGACATTTGGCAAGATCTTAGCCACACTTGGCACCAAAAGGAACCATGAAATGGAAATGTGAAGGAAATCAAGGTGCGAATTCATGCCACCTAAGCAAAATACTATTCCATCCAATCATTCATTTTGTGCCAAACCAAAGAGGGTTTCAACCTTAGTGAAACACTAAATACTTAGAATCCAATTGAAACCCCAAAAGCTTAGTGGAAACCAAAACCCTAGACGGTTACCCCAAACCCCAACTTGATTACAAAATCTTATTGGATCCGATTTCTAGTATTGTGTTTAATCACTTGATTAAATCACTTCCACATGCTATTAATTCCTCAAATTCATGTTATGACATCATTGTCCAACCCTTTAAACCTTGGAAATTTGATTGAGCCAAGAAAAATTGGATTTGAGTTTGATAGCATTTCAAACCCTAACCAAACCCTCTTTAAACCCCAAATGAAGCCCACTTGTTGAAGGCCCATGAATTTTGGCCAACTTGGCAAAGTTTCTTGTGGAACTTTCCACCCACCCATGGCAAGCTATCCACTGCTCCTAATAGCCCAAAAGTGGTGCATGATGTGAAGGCCAAAGGCCACCTCACCACCATCCTTCTCTTAGAAGTTTTCTTGGCTGAAAACCACTCACTATTTGCACCTTTTTGTGACCTAATAACCATCTATCAAGATGTCACTCAAGGCCATACCTCCCTTTTTAGAAGTACTTGAGGCGTGCATGTCACCACTTCCTTCGCTTCACAACTTTTCGCCCTTATTATTGGAAAGAAACCCTTTGGAGCTCTCTCGGGTAGATTCCAAAGGATTTTTGTGTGCCATTTTTTGAAACTTTGTAAGTATCTTCTATGATTCCTTCAAGAAAGTTATTCATCCTTGAGTCTAGTTTCTCTGGGTATCTTTTTTGTTTGATTTGATGGTCATTTAATCAGTCAAAAGATATTTTAACCATGGAGAGGTCAATCTGGACTATAATTTCGATATTGTGTTGTATTTTGGAGTTTTTGACCTAGCTAATGGACAAATCTTGGTCCGTAATTTTTATGGAGTATTGTCAACATATTTATATGAACTTTTGTTGGAGATTAGTTGCATGATGAATGCTTTTGATGAAAGATTTCTTAGATCTAGAAACTTAGAAACTGAAAGAGGAAAAACAGTTTCCCTTTGCTGCTGACAGACAACAAGAAGCCTAACCCACATCCAGGTTCCCAACATGCGAATCAGGATAATAATCAACGTAGAATGGGACCAGCCTGAGTGTTCGCATTGACATCTGAAGATGTTGAGAACGACAACAATGAGATCACAGGTACCTCACTCTATTTCTCCTTGAAATCTTTTTAATTGAGGCGAGATTAGTTATGCTTGTATGGAACTGTTTTTATAGGATAGCTTAGAATATTAAAGTTTGGTTGAGAGTAGTTTTTCTAAGGATTTGAAATTTGTGAATCGAGGTTATTCAGGACTTAAGCTTGGAACTTTTGATTATACTATATTGTTTTAAGAGTTCTCTGTTAGTTAGTTGTAAATGCTGGGTTAGTTCTTTTCCGAGGTATGAGATTCAATGTTTTTAGGACTATAAGTTGTTAGAGTGAGTAGCAGAAGCGTGGTTTGGTGAGTGATATGATAGTTTGAGGGTTTATTTCGTTATTTATTGAGGTTTTATATTAGGTGGACAATTTGAAATTTATTTTTGGGTATTTAATTGTATTATTGAGGTTTATATTCTAGACTTTAAAAGGCAGTGTGTGCGAACGTGTATGGCTAGAGAAAATATGGGAGAATACGATCGACAATATTGGAGGGTTAGAATTTGGAATTTTAGGTTCGACAAATTTTGGATTATTAATTAGGTTCGAAAATATGATTGACGTTTGAGGTAGGCATGGAATGGTTGTAGCGGATAAATATTTGGACTTTGCTTTAGGTGTAACAAATTTCGAGGATGAAATTTTGTTAAGGGGAGGAGAATGTAACACCCAGACCGAGTCAAGCTCATTTTATTTATATTTATATTTATATTTTTTTTCACACGTTAATTTTTTTTTCCTGCATGTTTATTTTTTTTTTATTTCTCTTTTCGTCTATATATTTTTTTTAATTCCCGTAGTGTTTCCTCCCGTCCACTCCATGCACACACACGACACATTCACGCACACGTCTCTCTCTCGGCTCTCTAGGGTTTTTTTTTTGGTCATCCATTCATCTATATATTTGTGGTTCTTCATCCTCAACGAAAACCTACAGTTGCTGCTTCTTCTTTTTCAGCCTCAGCCTCCATCACCCGTTGTACCCACTCATTGCAGTTGCTGCTAGCCTCTTCAACCCAGCCGCTGCACCGTCCAGATTACACACTACTCCCAAACAAAATCGACGCAACTGTGCATGCATTGCATATCCACGTATCGCAACTCCACCTCGTCGTGCGTCACCTCCTTTTGACCATCCCTTGTAGTCCACCTCCTCACCACCGTGCCCACTGCCTAGCCACACGAAGCTGTCACCTAGCGTCCCATAGCCTCTACTGCAAGCTTTGGTTTCCTCTATTTTTGTATCCAAAAATAGAGCAGCTTTCAGCCACCATAAATCGCTGCAATACCCTACACTGAGAGCCACACCACGTTGTGACCCCACCTCAGCAAAACCACCACGGTTAACACTACGGCGAGCCACCCCTCTCACAGAAAACCCAGCTATTTATTCCCCTGTTTTTAGCCACCCGAAACAGAGGTCCACCCACTAGACCACTGCACTGCACCGCACCGCACCAGCCACTCCAAGCCGTCGCCACCTGCACAGAAAAGGGCACTGAACACCCTCAGGCCACCTCAGCCCTTAGCACCCCCTCACGGTGAGTACCTCCCTCAGTTACTCCCTCCTTTCTCTCCGCCCTCTCTCGCTCACCTCTCCCTTTCTTTCTCTCGTGCTCAGCGCAGCTCGACGGAAGCTCCGCCGCACTCCTGCTCTCTGCCGTGCCACCATAGCCCTTCCAGCCAGCACCGTCGCGCCTTAACCCTCCACGCGTGCCTCGGTTTCCCTTGGGTAAGCTCCTGCCACCGCATGCTTGTGCTTTTCCGTGTGTTTGTTCATCCGGTCTTGTTCTTATAAGTTATATACGTACATAATATATATTATATATATGTAAAGTGTTAACTTAATAGATGAGTACTATTACCAATTTACCTTAGCGTAAATTCCAGTTATATGTTTCGGACGATAGGCTTTTTTTTTGGGTTATGTACTTTAAGTGGGTTTTATTTTTAAGTCTCATAAAATATTATTTTGTGTAGATAATATTTTAATAATATTGTTAACTAAAGAAAGTAAACCTATTTTTTTAAGAGAGGAATCTTTCAAGGCATATTTTATAAGATTTTTAAAGTAGTCTAAGTATTCTATTAATTTATAATACGTTGTCGGTACTTTAGATATTTTAAATATTACTTTTTATTGAGTTCCGTAATTGTCTTAATACTTGTTCGATTAAATCTCTATTCGGTACGAATTCGATTAAGTGGATATTGATGATTTTAGAAAATGATGGTATTTTAGGAATTATGAGAACTTTAGTTTTTGAGGATTTAAAATAGGTTCCTTTAGCAATTTAGGTTTGAATATCGACATACGTGATTTTTATAGGTGACGATTAATATTTGTTCGGCATTTTTGAGGAATTCTGAAAAAGCTAAGAAGTTCAGGTAAGCAGGGTTCCTATGCTAGACTTTGCATTAAAATAAAATGAGCTGAGGTTTTTTTTGGAAAATATACATATTTGATGTTGAAAAGAAATTTGAATTGCCTTAGTTATTTGTTCTGCATTACTCATGAGATTCTGTTTAAGAATAAATTATTTTCTGTCATGACTGGTGTAGACATGAGCTTATTTTTAACATTCTGTTTCTGAACTTTGAAAAAGAGAGCGAATATGAAATTTTGTACATAAATTATGTTGTGTAATGATTTTGTTCTATTCTGAAGATTTTCTGTACTCTGATATGATCTGATGTGATTTCTGAAATCCTCTGGCATAACATTTTGTTTCTATTTTTGTTTCGTTCTGACCTCACCACGGGTGTAAAACTGTGGCCTCTGTTCGGGTTGGTACCAACTTTTATGTTTCTGGTGCACCCACTTTGGAAACAAAGTGATTTTCTGCGTGGTCTTTCCTATGTGCATACTCGGGGCTCTGAGAATGAATAAGGGGAAGATTCACATTCTATTTTTGCTCGGTTAGCTACTGGGGTTTGCACAACCCTACCACGAGGGTTAAACATGGTATTTGTTCTGATATGATAAGATAAGATGTGATGTTTCAGTTTATGCTATGCCAAAGGGATTTTGATTATGAATATTTTTTGAACTTTCGCTCTGATATTTTTTATAACATGTTCTGACGCTGCATTTTGAAAACATTATTTTGATTCTGCATTTTGAAAGAAAATATTTTTGTTCTACATTCTGAACTCTGTAAATGCTTATGTTTACACACTAGTATATGTCATCTGCTTACTAAGTTGTTGATAACTCACCCCTTATCTCCAATTATTTTTCAAATAATTTTGATGGTTCAGCTGGAGAACAAGAGTAGAAAGTTTAGCAATGTGTGATGATCGTAGTGGAATAAGTGTCTGAGGGTACAAATGCTTATTTGAGAGTCATAGTTAGTAAACTGTTTTATTTTTCGGGTATTTGATTTGATGAGTTGAGGATGTTTTCGAGTTTTTGGAGAATGTCTAATTTATGTTATTGGGAATTTCTTTATTGTCGCCATGGAGGAACTTAGATTTTTGGATTGATTAAATGGATTAATATTTTATGGATTTTATAGTTGTGTTATTTAAGTTAATTTTAAGTATTAAGAGCTAACTCTCCGGACCTCCGGGATTGGGGCATTATAATTTTAGTTCCTAGAAATGTGTTATGAGCATGTTAGAAGAAATATTTAAATTTTTGTAAGTTCTTGGAGATATTTTAAAAAAGGTCAAACCCTGAGATTCAAGGGTTCGTATTTTAGTTAAAAAGTTTGAATCTTTTTACTAAAATTTTTTGTAATTATGTGAAGTGGATTTTTTTTTGTTGTGCTATGAATACTTCTAAGTATAGGATGTGATGATCTATGTTGCAATATTTTGGTTTAAGTATGAGTGTTGAAGTTGGATAAAATTGCAACAAAATTAAAGAGAAATGGCATTTGTAAGTTTTGGCCCTATGATGTTTTTCATAGTTGTATTTGGTTTTAAATTTTTCTAAGTTGATATTTGAGTTTAGGACAAAATTTACATTAGCAATATAAATTTTGGTGATTTTTGGAGTTAGGATTTTAAATCCTTAAGTTAGGGGTAATATGATCTATTTCACACATGTAGAGGGTAAAATGACAATTTTACTTTAAGTTAGCATTTTTCATGTTGCTAAGTTATTAGTGATAAAGTTACTAACATTTAGAACTCCTGCTTATAGTTTCTCATGTTTCATACTTTTTCTCGTAAAACGCTACGATCAATGTAAATTAGCTTCTGTGATGCCCTCAGTCACCGTCTAATCCCCTCAGCGCTCGCTTGGGATTAGACGGTGACTGAAGTGTCAGGACATGTAACTCAATGCTACATACCTCCGTACATGACAGTTATGATGGAATGCACCAAAGATCTAGCAGTATACAATAAAGCACAGCGGAAAAATAGCTTTACTACATAAAACTGGTGGCAATGTAATAACATGGTATCGAAGTGTAAGCATTCCAAAAGTTTTAAACTTCATTATTGTACTCCAAAATAAACATCGTTTTCAAAAGTCTCCCAAAACAAGGGATCATAAAAATGTAGTTTCTAAACCTCCAATTATAACCATTGCACTAGATCTAAGCCCCCTTCTTTAGTGAGGGTAAAAAATAATCCCTTGGTCCGTATGGGCTCGCATTCTAGAAATCCAATACTTGTGGCAATTCCATTAGCCTCCTTTGAGGAATCTCTCGCTTGACTTAAATATTCAATTACAAGGTCCAAATGGTCCTTGATCGTAGAGCTTTCTCGATTTTGTCCCCATCCTTATTAAGTGCTTCCAAAAGGTCCCTAAGGCACTACACCGTGACTTTCAAAAGAGAAGCAATAAAGTCATATCGGGCCCCTAAGGTAAATTTATCTTCAATCGGGTCATTAATCATGTCCATGGTCTTGGGTACTTGTCACAGCTTCTACCATTCCGAGTGGAGAATGGTAGTGGAAACTACCACAGTGAGTAAGTAACTAAGCAACATACAACAAATAACATATGCATATAAGGGCAAACCATAATGAATACATGAACATGTATTTTGACATAAAACTTGACTTATACAACATTGACTTTTTCAAAATAACATGTAATAGAGACCATTTAACATTTTCAAGAAAACGCCCTTTCCATCTTTTCATCTTTGATTCTTAAGCATATAAAACATATAACATATTATTTGAGCTCGAGTTCTTGGTCATTCACATATCATATCTTTGAGTTCATTGCCTTATTTGTTTCTTATAACATATGGTTGGATACCTCACGGCTCCCTTATGCACTGTGTGTTCTCCGCTAGTTACCACATCATCCAACGGCCCACTTGACCACAGTGACTACATCATATTCTTTAAAATATTTATTATGGCAGTTCGCATATTTCGCCTTCACCATATGGCACCCTCTAGCTTTAGGTGCAACCCCGCTTAAGTATCCTTTCCACAAGCATCCATTTGAGGTCCGTCAACTGTACTTTATCAACCTAGGGCTACCACTCTATTTTAAATACTCCATAGTGGACAGAGGAGTTCCATTAGGGCATTCCCCTGTCCTAGCATTTGAGCTTGTGACAAAACGGTTATTGACTCATTTTCTTGAAAATAATGCACAACCTAATGCATGTGACATGGACTTATGATACTTTGTTCTTTTCATGAATCATGTAATCACGCATGTCGATAATCATGCAATCTTATGTCATGTAATCATATACAAACAATATACATCATGCATTACGGTTTGAAAATATTAGAACATGTGAATACTTAACTTACTCATATGAACAATGGCGTTCAATGATTAACAATGGGTAAAACAAATTTGTAACAACATTCACTATGCTAGGCCGAAACAGAGAACCACTTGAAAGCATGATTTTTCAACAATAACTTGAGCTTAGGACTTCTAACATATTCGGTATAGCATTATCAAACAATATGGTAACATGCTCATATAAATATGAGTACAAACCAGATACCATAATCAGGAGAGAAACCACACAAGAACTGCTGCGGCCTTCTTGAGAACTCTTCTTGAGTTTTCAACGTCTGAAAAGTTTTGCTGGTGCACGGGTACGTGAGGCTGCATGGCAGTTGGAGAGGGTGGCACCGGTCGGCCTTCCTTTGCCGATCTGGTGAGTGCAGTCCCTCAACCTATTCCGGAGATGGTTCTTGCACCCAGGATTCCAAAGGTGTTGGATGGTGAGGTTTATTTTCAGTTTACCAAAGAAGAAATAGCAAGATCAGCGGAACCTTTCCGCTATTCTGTCGTTCTCAAGTTCTTGAAGAATCGTCCGTCGTTGGATGCGGTGAGGGCTTTCATTCACAATCGATGGGGACTTACAGCCACTCCAGTAGTTTCTGCCATGAGGAGACCGCGTAATGTTTTTGTTCGCATGACTAATGATGTGGATTTCACCAAAGCATTATCACGGGAGGTTTGTGAAATAAATGGGATATTCTACCGTGCCTTCAGATGGTCTCCAGAGTTCAATGAGGATGCCGAGCCATCAAGGGTTCCGGTATGGATTTCTTTGCCGGGGCTTCCTCCAAACTTTTATCAAGAATCCTTCTTGAAGATTTTGATGGCACCGATTGGAACCTTCATTAGACGTGATAATCCGACGAGGTGCGCTACTAGAACGGATGGAGCACGGCTTTGTGTGGAAGTGGATGCTGCAAAACCTCCTTTGTCGCATTTCTGGATTGGAGTGCCTGGACTTTCTTCTAGCCGAAAGCAAGAAATATTGTATGAAACGCTCCCGGCTTACTGTTCGTCATGCAAGATGCAGGGTCATGATGTTCGAACTTGTAATCCGGGTAAAGCTGGTAAGAAAGGGGGGAGAAAAGAGAGTACGAAAGGTTTGTTGGATGATCAAGAGGTAGCACCGAATGAGGATAAGGTTGAAACTCCTTTGCTGGTTCTTGAGGATAAAGAAACAGAGGATGTGGTGGTGGAAAAGGAGACGGAAGCAGTAGGTGCAGTTTATGTGCAGTTGGATGCCGAGAAGGAAGAGTTGCCAGTGCAGGTGGCAGACCAATTGGTGCAGTTGGGTTCTGAGGATGAGGAAAAACTGGAGCAGATAGGAGAAGAAATTCCTACGGTGATAAATAAAGTGGTGCAGTTGAAGTCTTATGTTGGAACAGAGGATGCAACAGATCTAATGCTACACGTTGGGGTCGCAGATGGTGCAGGGATGGTCACGGATGCGGATTATGTGGTGTCTAATATGGATGTAAATCAGAGTTTACGTGCGGACAATAATGGACCGATAATGGAGCAGACGCAACCAGTGGTGGATGCGGACATTGCTGAGGACGTTGATGAAGAAGTTGATGAAGAAATAATGTTGGAAGAGAATTGTTCTTCAGAACCTGAACCGGAACAGCATCCAGAGGTTTTTTCACAAACTAAAGACTATTTTACTGAATCTGAGTTGAATGATGGTAAGAAAAGGTATAATAAAAAAAAGTTTATTAAAATGCGTAGTTCTTCTCGGGTTCTTGCCCGAAATAAAATTGCTAAATGATTGATTCCATTTTGGTATGGAATATTAGAGGGGTGGGAACATCTAGAACTAGGCTAAAGGCTTTGGTGGGAAGATATAAACCGAAAATTGTTGCTCTTTTAGAACTGTTTCAAAATTTAGAGGGTGCTCGCAAAATGGCTAGAAGTCTAAATTTTGATATGGTTATTTCTAATGAGGTGGAAGGGGGGAAAATTTGGCTTTTGTGGGATAGTATGTATAAGGTGCAAGTTGAGAAGTTGGGTATGCAATATATTTCTGTTGTTGTTGAGAGTGGTGCGGATAAAATTTTGATTCATGTGATTTATGCTAAATGTTCTTGGGTGGAGAGGCGTTATCTATGGCAAGAGTTAAATAGTAATCATGTGGGTGTAGATCCTTGTCTTTTTGTGGGGGATTTTAATATTATTAGGAATGATTCAGAAAGGAGGAGAGGAAGACCTCGGCCAATTGTGGCTATGGATGATTTTAATGATTGGATTCATCAAAGGGGTCTTATGGAAATGGCTTCGAAAGGGAGTTGTTTCTCTTGGTGTAATGGCCAGTCAGGTTTGGCCCGTTCGTGGGCTCGACTTGATCGTGCTCTTATGGATAATTCTTTTAGTAATTTGTTCCCTAATATTATTTGTTCTTACTTGCCTAGATCTACTTCAGACCATGCTCCCATGTTCATTGAATTTAAGAAAGATTCTTTTGCATATGGGCCATCTCCATTCTGGTTTCAACAGATGTGGGTGGATCATCCTGGTTTTCTGGATTGTGTTAGAAATGCTTGGAATATTCGGATGGAATGTTCTCCGCTTTTGTGTTTAAGTAAGAAATTAAAACATACTAAGGTGGTGCTTCGGGAATGGAATAAAAGAGTATTTGGTCACACAAGAGAGCGTATTGATGCCCTTGAAAAACAGGTTGAGGAGATTGAGTTTCAGCTTCAATCAAATTGGGAGGTTAGTTTGGAGAGAGAGCTACATGAAGCTGTCTCTAATCTAGCTAGATGGAGGTATCGGGAAGAGATGAGATTAGCTCAATTGGCCAAGCTTAAATGGAAGTTGGAGGGAGATAGCAATTCAAAATTTTTTCATGCTTGTCTTATTAATAAAAGAAGGAAGAGAGTGCTGGAGATGAGATCGAATGGTATGACTTATGAGAATCCGGAGAGTATTCATCTAGGGGCAGTGGAATTTTTTCAAGATGCACTTCGTGGAGAGCCGCCCATAGAGCAAGCTAGACTAGAAGGCCTTATTGAGACGGTCATACTAGAGGAGGAGAATGAGTCTTTGATTAGGCCGCCTACTTTAGAGGAAGTGTTTGAGGCAGTATCATCCATTCCAAATCATAGTACTCCGGGTCCTGATGGGTTTGGAGCGGGTTTTTATAAAAGTTGTTGGGAAGTGGTTAAGGTTGATGTTTGGAAGGCAGTAGTGGAATTCTTTATGATCAAGGATCTTCCAAGATTCTTCACGGCCTCATATTTGGTCCTTATACCAAAGATGGAGTCTCCCACAGGTTTTGATAAGTTTCGTCCTATTAGTCTTTGTTCTGTTTTTTATAAAATTTGCTCTAAGATTATTGTTTCTCGTTTATCTGGTTTTTTACCTCGCTTGATTTCTTTGGAGCAAGGAGCCTTTATTCCTGGACGGAGTATTTTTGAAAACATTAGTCTCACTCAAGAGTTGGTGCAGTCTATAAATAAAAAAATTCATGGGGGGAATATTTTGTTAAAAGTTGATATGGCGAAAGCTTATGATAGGGTGGATTGGGGTTTCTTGATAATGGTTTTGCAAAGGTTTGGTTTCTCTTCTCAATTTTGTGAGTTGATATATTCTTGTATCTCTAACCCTTGGTATTCTGTCATGATGAATGGAACGGTTAAGGGTTTTTTCCCGGGTGGTCGTGGGCTCCGTCAAGGTGATCCTCTATCTCCTTATTTGTTTATCATCCAACAAGAGGTCCTTTCCCTTTTGATTCATAGGAGTGTGCAAGAAAATCAATTTGGTTTATTTTCTCAAGCCCGAGGTACTCCTATTATATCTCATTTGATGTATGCTGATGATGTTATGGTTTTTTCTAATGGTAGTCAAAGATCGGTGCAGGTTCTTCAAAAAATTTTGATTCAATATGAGAGGTGGTCTGGACAAAGTATTAATGTTCAGAAATCTGCTTTGTACTGTTCTAATAAAATTCCAAACCGGCGTAAGCAAAGGATTTTAAGGCAGACGGGTTTTATGGAAGGATCTTTTCCTTTCAAATATCTAGGTGTGCCAATAATTCAAGGGCGTTTGAAACAGGCTCATTTAGAGGAAATGGTGAATAAAGTGAGGCAAAAGATTAGTGGCTGGAAAATGAGGCTTCTTTCTTCGGGAGGAAAACTTGTTCTTTTGAGGCATGTTTTATCTAGTATGAATATCCATCTACTTGCTGTTTTACAGGTACCTCAAGTTGTTATTGCCAAAATCCATAGATTGATGAGTTCTTTTTTTTGGGGAGAAGCTGATGGACGGAATAAAAGGAAATGGTGGGCTTGGAATAAGATGTGTAAGCCGGTGGAAGAAGGAGGAATTGGGTTAAGAAATCTTGAGGATGTTCAGAAAGCCTTGCATATGCGTTTCGCTTGGAATCTCCTTCAAGGTAATTCTTTATGGGCTAATTTTTTCAAAACCAAATATGTTGGAAACCGGCCATGGTATCTTATAGAAAATAATAAAGGATCTTGATTTTGGAGAATGGTTGTGAATTGTATTCCGTTGTTGTTAAATAATTCGAAATGGAAAATTAGAGAGGGTGATCTTTTTTTCTGGTATGATAAATGGAGGGATAATGGTCCATTGATTAATGATATGAATATTATGGGTTCTCCTTTTTTGAAAATTAAAGATTGTAGATTGTCGGATAGTTGGGATGTGGAGTTATTGGAGGAGTTAGTAGGGCATGATAGGGTGGAGGAGATAATAACGGATTTAGCTGGATTAAAGAATGGAAAGGATGTTCTAGTTTGGACTTCTACGGATACAGGTATTTTCTCTACAAAATCTGCTTGGAACTGTATTCGTATTAGAGGGAATTCTATGGTTTGGCATGCTTGGATTTGGCATAAGAATCTTCCTTTAAAAATGTCTATCCATTTTTGGAGGACTTGGTTTATGGCCTTGAGTGTGGATGACAGATTACGCCGTATTGGTATTCCTTTGGTTTCTAAATGTAATTGCTGTAGTCATGGTCATATTGAAGATATTAATCATGTGTTTTTTGAGGGCGAATTTCCATTCAGAGTGTGGTCTTTTTTTGGTAATCTTATTGGAATCCCTCTTGGTAGAACTTGGAGACAGAATGTGGAGATTTGGTTTAGGAGGGCTAGCTCTTCCTCACAGGTGGGCTTTATTGTTGGCATTATTCCCATTATTATTACTTGGCGATTATGGAGAAGAAGGTGTCTTGCTCGAATGGAAGGTATTGTGGAATCGCATAATTCTGTTGTTCATTCTATTTGTGTGTGGTTAGGTTCCATTTCACAGGTGGCTAAGCAAATTAATAATTTCTCTTCTCGAGATGCTATGATTTTGGATGCTTTGCGAATAGTTCCGGTGGTTCCGAAAACTCCAAGTTGTAAAGTGGTGAGGTGGGAAAAACCTCCGCTGGGGTGGTTTAAATTGAATACGGATGGTAGTAGTATGGGTAATCCGGGCTCTTGTGGTATTGGTGGGGTTATTAGGGATGCTTCTAGTGGAATGGTTCAGGCTTATGCTTCTTATGTTGGGTTTGGTTCTAATAATAAGGCGGAGCTTATGGCACTTCTTTATGGGTTGAGAAGATGTAAATCGCTGAATATATCAAATGTGATAGTTGAAATGGATTCTATGATAGTTATTTCTTGGTGGAGTAAAGGGCGATGTGGAGTTTGGTATCTGGAGGATTTTTGGGAGGAAATTGTTGAATTAGTTTGCACGGTTCGTTGTCGGTTTCAGCATGTTTATCGTGAAGGTAATAGGGTGGCAGATTGGTTAGCAAAGGCAGGGGCCTTAGGATCTGAGTGGGTTTTTTCGAGTAGTTATAATTTGCCTCGGGTTCTTAGAGGTTTGATCCGTTTGGATTCTTTGGGCTTTCCTTCCTTGAGATGTTAGTTTTTGTATAAGTTGGTGTTATTTTGTAAGCCTTGGTTTGGGTTGTGGTGTTTTTTGTTTTTTAATAATGGTCTTTTATTTTTGTTCTAGTTTGTTCTTCTTTTTGGATCTGTTTTCCATGATCCTTTCTTGTAACCACGGTATTCCTCCGCCATAAGTGAGGGCTTTATTAATAAAATTTGGGAGGGGTCACTATTGGACATGTGACTTCCTACTCTTCTAAAAAAAAAAATATGAGTACAAAACATGGTATTACAAGAGATTTCATGATAAAAGCCGATAACAATCAACATGGATAATATACAACGATCAACATAGCGACATATATTTAGGTAAAACATAATATATAACATGATAGGAGATTTCATCCAACTCAAACAACAAACAATGCAAGTTTACACATCATATACACATATTATTCAAGAGTAGGCTAAAGGTCTACTTACAAAAATCCAATGATTACAAATAGTAAGTTGAGAATGCATATTGAGATTCATTAGACATGATCATCTGAAACCCTAATCACTTGTATGTGTGTGTCGTGTACATAGCTCATGAAACTCATTCCCATGGCAAGAATGTCTCCTTAACATTTAGACTTCACTCTCAAATCTGAAACTTCATGAAGAAATAAACGCTAGCTCATCTAAGTGTAGTGGTCGTGGCTCTCCTTCCTTTTCAAAGTTTCATATTCACTTGCTTAAGGCAAGTGGTGGTTCGGGTCTCTCTCTCTCTCTCTTCATGAAAAACCCTAGCCTTCCTGAATGTGTGTGTGTTCACGTGTATATGTGAAAGAATCCATGAATCCAAAACCACATTCTTGTTCCTCTTTAGCCATGTGTGTGGGTGTGCATGGAACAAGTGAATGATACTTATCTCGCGTGCTCTTCCCCCTTGGATGGCGTTGGTACTCCTTGGTGTAACACTCGTCCTTGTGGTAAGACTTTTTATAAAATGATTTTAGAAAAGACGACGGGAATTACCGTTCGTTTTAAAACTTTTTAATTCCATACCCAGGGTGCAAGACTCTGCGCTATAAAATAAAATATGTTTTGAGAATAAAAGAGGTTTACAGCGGAAAACATTAATCTTAAAATGAAAAAGCCACTCATACAATTAAACTCTCAAGCCTAGACTTTCGTGCTCTTCCCCTTGGGTCGTGTCCATCCTGACGCGTACTGCTCATTTAGTTCCTGTGGGGGGAGGGGCACACATAAAAATTAAAATGAGTCGAATACTCAGTAAACATTACTTCATACCATTAAAATATACTAACATAGGTTTTCATTCATGCATTCATCACTCCATGCATACTATACTATTCGTTTGAAAACATCATTGGACGGGATTTTTCTTTAAAAAAGGGTTTTCTTTTCGTAAAACGTATCTCCCGTCAATGCCTTCATTTCTTAAAGAGTTCATGCATTTATACATTCTTTCTTATCACTTTCTTTGGCCGGTACACACTATTACGCCCTATGTGTCATGGTTAGCGGTCTTCCTTTGGACCCGGACTCCGCCCGTGGCCACGAGTTGGGAAACCCTTTTCAGTCAAGGGGCAGCACTGGATGCACTACCAGTACTACTTACCCAGCATTGGAATCTGCCCAGTCCTTTGGTACCATTTTCATTCATTCATGTGGCCGTTATATATTTGCATACATTAAACATTCAGTCCTTTCTTTTAGTTCAGTCCTTTCAGTTCTTTCCTTTTCAGTCTTTTCATTTAACAGTTCGTTCATGGAAAAACGTTATTTAAGAGCATGAGTTTAAACATCATCTTTCATGGCATCCATAAAGCATCAGTTCATATGGACATTTTAAAACACTCTCTTCACGTCATTTAAAGTATTAGTTAAAGCACAAGGCGTAAGCCTCACATTTCTTTTCTTAGAAAATACATACAATAAATATTTCGTATAGTCATCCATCCACATGCAAACAATTAATACTTTGGTTGCATAAAAAAAGGCTGCCAAGAAGGGCCATACATACATATATATTTAAACCCTTAGCATGTTTTTTCATAAAACATCATTTCCTTTCGTTTCGTAAAGCATCGTAAAGGAAAAACATTTCATTTTCTATTTCATATCTTTTTAGAAAACTCTAGAAGAGTATAAACATAATACTTACCTGGACTCCATGCTACTTTCATATCATGCAGTCCATTCATCTGCGTGTCAGATGGCAACCTACATGCATACACATAACCTTAACGTCATTTTTTATCTAATGCATAAGCAACTAAACTAAAAATAGAACTTCACTTCACTTGGAACACTCTCCTTCTATCTCGTGCTCTTACATATCCCTTACTATGCTAAAACCTTCGGGAACCACTTACGGTCACTACCTCTTCCAACTCGACATTCTACTTTGAGTGCCTTTCCACTAGAGTGAACCCATGATTCACCTTAGGATTAAGATACTAGGACTTGCATCTTGTTCTTCCTATTGACCACATTCCGACGCATGATTCCGACCGATGAAATCATGCATCCCAATCCTAGACAATACACTCGTCACTACCTTCATGCATCTCAACTCACACTAAATCCTCATTTCCATCCATACACGCCACACGACTCTAAGCCAACTCTGAGGCTTAAGCACCATGCAACCATGTTTAGGACAGATTACCCATTACAAATGGTAAATTCGTCCAGCACATATGTCTAACCAGATTACACACGTACCTTACCCCTTTATCACATAAGACCAACATATAATTCGTTGATCACATGCTCGTCGGGACAAGTGCCATACTCTGATACCAACATTCTCTTAACTCGACTAGCATGACTCTTCATGCGAACCGTCCCTCTTGATAGTTCATCATGACACATAACACGACAAGACTCCATTCATAACTACACTTTACGTCACGTCATATAGCTCGAGACTACTCCTTAGCTACATCGTGACCTTGTCACGTCACCTGACGTCCTGCTAGGTCACTTCTACGCCAACTCTTAACTCATCATGAGTACGGTCCCTCACGTACTCCTATCACATCATGACATCTCGTCACGTTCCTGCTACGTCGCTCTTACACTAACTCATCACTCATCACAAGCATGACTTCTCGTTTAACCATGTCACTTTGTGACATTCCCCCGTCATGCTTCTGCTGCGCACTCTTACACTTGTTTTGTCACATCGCACATACTTCTAACCATAAGTCAACTACACGGTGACATATGTCACCTCAGACTACAGGCCACATCGCAACTACTTTGGGACACTGTTCCACAGTTCCCAACACTACTCATCACGCTCTACGCTCATCAACTACGCAACTATCCTTATCTTTGCTACACGCCACACGGTGTATCGCTTCACCTCATGGAGTACACTCCACATGTACTCCCTTCACACACACTACGCCACATCACTATACATCACACGCTTCACACCCACACTTCACAGCACAGTCCACAACACTTCACAGCACATTACACAGATATGCCCAACATGAACTACACAGTGAACTCCACAATTACTAACAGCACAGTCCACAACCTAACCAACCAACTAACATAATAATGAAGGTAAGGTAAAAAGAGTTATACCATCGACAAGATAACTCATGTATTGCTCGCTGTCTGGCATGGCTAGTGGCGTCGGAAGCCACTAGCTTGGACGGTGGCGATCACTTCTGTGACCTTACAACGAGACTATTTTGGGGACCGGATCTAGGATTCTAGTGGGTGGATTTGGCTTATGCGGGGATGGCCGATATGGTGGGAGCTCATGGGTAGCTGTGACGCCCCCAAATTCCGCTTCGGATCAGACGGACATTTGAAGTGTCGAGACATGCAACACAAGGTTACCTGCCCCCGTTCATGACATATAAGATGCAATATTCCTAACATGCATCTAGCATTATGCAATATTCGCAACGGATAATTTTTTTTTTCTTTAGCAATACTATGCACCAAACTAAAATATCCCAAATACTTAAAACATACTCCATACTTAACGACATACTAAACAACTAAGATCACAATAATAGTCCATAAGGTTGTGATCAAAAGAGTGCTGGAGATTGAACTCCACCAATACAAGTAGTAATCTGAGGTAACTATTGTAATACCATCTACGTCGCACCGTCGCTTAGTCGGCCGTTTCCAGTTGGTCGATTCCCGGTTCTCCTTCAGATCCTATAACAAAATCTACCATTCGGGGGAATGGTAGTTGGGACTACCATAGTGAGATTTGATTACAAATCTCAGCAAGTTAACAGAAAACTTCCACACAGGTTAATGATGCATGCATGGCAGTAAAAGCATCAAAGCATAATCAAATCATAAGTAATCATAGCATAACTTGACATACAACATAACATAACTGGCATAACTTAAACTGAAACTGAAGCTTAGCATGAACGTGACTTGAAACATAGCATGAACGTGAACTTGAAATATAACATGGACTTAAAACATAACATGACCATGAACATGCATAATTTGAACATGAACTTGAGCATGACATAACATAAATGTGAACTTGGAACATAACGTAAATGTGAACATAACATAACATGAACTTAAAACATATTATTGTCTCATGTGATTACCATGATTGCGTGAACGTAAACTTGAACGTAACATAACGTGAACTTGAAACATGACTTGAACGTGAAATACATGAACTTGAAATCTTATTCAATAGACTTAATCATTAAAGTGACCATATGGGTGCTACACAGGTCCCCTTGAGCCGTGTGTCCCTGCCGATTACCACATCACATCACAGGTTTCTATACCAGCTGTGAGTGCGTTAATACGTACTCCACAGTTGTTGTGGCCCCATGACTTATTTGTTTGTGCCACACTTGCTGTGGACACACGTAACGTAATGTGTGGCACCATCGGCGTTAGTGCCTGGCGCGCTCCGGTGACCAGCTAATTAGGCCCCATTCGCAACCTGTTGACTGTACTTTGTCAACCCAGGGAATTTCACACCTATTTAGACACTCCAGCGTGAACAAAGGAGTTCCACTAGGATATTACCCCATCCTAGCGCTTAGGGTCGTGATTAACATGAATAACTTAACTGGCATACATGACATTTCGTAACGTGACGTAACATGATCGTGACATAAAAGACAAAAGTCCTGACGTAGCATAACATGACATGAACATAAGATGACAGACATGACATAGTTCAAGACATAAATGTAACAGAATACATTTCATAACATGGCATACATGTAACATGCAACATTTCGTAACATGGCATACCATATAACAGACAACATTTCATAACATGGTGTAACATGTGACAGTGAATCTTACATGACATGAAATACATGTAACAGATGGCATACTTAACTTAACATGACATGCTTGCAATGTATAGGAATACGTGACAGAATATCTTTTGTAACAGATGAATAATTCATGACAGAATAAATTCTGTGTAACAGATAAATATGTAATGACTTGGCATGGCACATATGATAACATGCATACATACAATTTAGTTCCCTTACTTATCACTCATACACATTAAACTGATAGTAAGTTAAAAGCTAACTTACCTCGATCGTCGCGTTCTACTAGAATAAAGCGCGAAACACGAGGAACTGTAAAAGGTTATTCTAAAAGTTAGAAATTAATTACTAACAATTAGAAATGTGAAAAGAGACAACTTAGAGTAAAATTACCATTTTACCCTCTACATGTGGACAAATGATCATTTTACCCCCTAACTTAAGGATTTGATATCCTAATTCCAAAAAATTACCAAAATTTACATTCCTCATGTAAACTTTTCTCCCAAACTCAAATCTCAACTCAGAAAAATTTAAAACCAATCACAACTATGAAAAACTCACTATGGCCAAAACCTACATAGGCCATTTGTCTTATTTTGGTTGCAATTCTTCCAAGTTCCAAAACTCATGAATAAACCAAAATCTTGTAACAAAGATCTTCCTATCCTAAGTTTAAAAACACCCTTAAAACTATCCATTAAGAAAAAGCTAATTATCAATACCAAACTTTTTGTAAAAAGACCCAAACTTTTTAACAAAAAGTAAACCTTAAATCACAAGTTTTGACCTTAATAAAAACATCTCCAAGAATTCCAAAAAATCAAATCTTACTTCTAACATATTCATAACATCATCCTAAGATCAAACATGCTTTAAAACATCAAACAAAACTCACCAAAAAACACAAAACAACACTTGGAGTTTTTGGTTTTAAACTTAGTCCAAAACAGAAACTGATTTTCCCAACTAACTATGATCAATCTCTTGATCCATGGCTTAAAGACATGTGATCTTCAAACTAACACATCACATGGTTTAAAAATGTGTCCTAAAGAAGATCCAACCATCAAACTTAAAATCACATGGCTAAAATTTAATAAAACATGGATCTAACTCAAAAACATCAAAGTTTAGGCCTAACCGAAATCCTCTTGCATAGAAAATCATATCTTTAAAAATAATACTAAATATCTTCGAAATAACATCCTAACATGTATATAAGAGGCTTAGGATCATCATATAAAAATATCAAAGCCTTTGGAATAAGATTAAACCACGAAATATTCAAACTTTCACCAAACAGAAACTGTTTTTCCACTTCCAGTTTTCATGTTTCTAACTCTAAGAAAATCTATCATCAAAAGCTTTATTCATGCAACAAAACCTCAATGAACATTCAGAAACACATGTTAACAACACTCCATAAAATTTTCGGACCAAGATAAGTCCATTGGCTTGGTCAAAACTTCCAAAACATAACATACTCTCCAGTTTCGCGCCCAGAATGACCTTTCCATGGTTAAAAATACTTTTGACCGACCAAATGAGAATTAAATGAGACTAATAATATATCCACGGAAACTAGACTCAAAGACGAACAACTTATGTGAAGGAATCATCATGTGAAAATACTTACAAAGGGTCGTAAATGGCCACGCAAAAAGTCCCAGAAATCTGCCCGAGAGAGCTCTTTTGGGTTTCTCTTTAAGAACGGGAGAAAGAAGTGATAAAATGGAGAGAAGTATGTCTTGCACGACTTTAGACTTCTGGAGGGAGAAGTTATGGGCTTGAATGACCCTTGATTGGAGGTGGATATGTGACATAAAGTGGAGAATAGAGAGGGGCAGAGACTGCTTGCAGCAGCTGTGAAAGATGGAGGTTGATGGAGTGGATTTCTCCTTCACATCAAGGCACTATTGGGTGCAGCCAATGGCAGTGGATGGTCTGCCATGTGGGGGAGGAAACTTCTCCAAGAAGCTTTGCCAAGGTGGCCAATTTCGTGGGCCTTGGTGGGCCCCACCAAGTGGGCTTCAATTTGGGGTTTAAAGGGGGTTTGGTTAGGGTTTGAGATGCTATCAATCCCAAAATCAATTTTTCTCGGCCCAATCAAATTCCCAAGGTTTAAAAGGTTGAATAATGATGTCATAACAAGGATTTGATTAATTAATAGCATGTGGAAGTGATTTAATCAAGTGATTAAACACAATGCTAGAAATCGGATTAAAAAGGGTTTGGAGGCCAACTTTAGGGTTTGGGAAAACCATTTAGGGTTTTGGTTTCAACCAAGCTTTTGGGGTTTCAATTGGATTCCAATCATTTAGGGTTTTGCTAGGGTTGAAACCCTCTTTGGTCTGGCACAATTTGGTTGAACAGATGAAACACAACTTTGCTTAGGTGGCATGATCTCACACCTTGATTCCTTCACAAATCTATCTAATGGTTCTTCTTTGTGTCAAGTGTCTAATACCATTCACTAAGTGTGGCTAAAATCTTGCCAAGTGTCCAAATAAAACTTCTCTAACCTAATTTGGACATTCCACACTGTGATTTTGAAAACACTGCAATGGGTGCGCTTATCGAGGTTACTATTCACTCCAAAAAAATACATAATAAACTTAGTACTAAAAATTTCTAAATATTCATATTAACTTATAGTGAAAATCGTTTAACGAAATTCAACCCTGAAGTGCCCCTAAAAATAATTTCACAATTTTCAACAGACGTTTCGTCCGGAATTATGAAAATAAGTTATTGCGCCATAAAATCCTAAATAATCCTCTGAGTCTAATGGCGTAGACCATAACGCATTCTGACACTTCTAACTACCTCAAATAATTAAACTCATATTACTAGCACCATAGTGAGTGATAACACTGACTATATTGACAGACTAAAACCTATGCGATTGGTCGATTCGTAAAAACTTATGGAGTTTTCACGAGATTCCTAAAGTCAATAGAAATTCCACTAATGAATTTCTAGCGGGCTGTTACAGTAGCGGATAGCACCGCGTACGTTGGTGGTCAGCCACGTGCAGTGGCTATTTTGGCCACTGGAGATGGCTAGAGGTGTGTTTCTGGAAGGGACTGAGCATGGAGGGGCTTGGGAGGACCTTGGCGAGGTGGTGGTGGTGTCGATAAGGTGGTGCGGTGGCTCTAAAGTAGCATATCTAAGCCGTGCATGAAGGAGAGTCTGTGAGAGAGAGGGCGTGCGCGAGGGATAGATCGGGGCTATGGGTGGCTAGGGTAGGCTGATGGTGGCCTGAGGATGCTCGAGATAGCAGCTAGACGCCATGGGTGGCGACGTACAATGGTTGAGGTGGAGGAACTCGTGCATGAGGGAGAGAGCCCGTGCGTGTAAGGGAGGGGCTACTGACTTCGGGTCAAGGGGAGGAGAAAGGGGGAGGTCAGGAGTGCTCGTGGTGGTGCTCGGTGGCCTAGGTCGCTGCATACGGCGACGCTAGGAGCTGTGCACGATGAACCCATGTGTGAGGAGATGTGGGCGTGCGTGGGAGAGGGTGGCTACGAGATGGAGAATGGGTTCGGTGGTGGTGGTGGTGGTGAGGCTGGGCAGCGCATGGCGGCACGGGGCTGGGCTGAAGGAGATTCGACTGAGGGAGAGGGGGCGTGCAGCGTAAGCTGAAGGGAGAGGGAGGAGAGAGAGGGAAAAGGGAAAGTGAGGGAGAAAGAGAAAGGGCTTGGGTATTTAATCCAAGTCCTTCATCTTGGGATCTTCAAAAAAATCTAACGGTAAGAGATTAAACACCGATTTAACTTAAAAATACTGAGAGAAATTAAGATAAAATATTATTTAAACTAAACTTTAGTTTATAAAATAATATTCCTTCATCGTTAATAAAATGATGAAGTCTTGTTTAATATCTTTAAGAGAATAAAACCATCTAATTAATTAGAGTTTTCAACATAATTTAAATCCCATAATATTTTAAATAATTGAAATCATTTTAATAAAATGATATTAAAAAGATTTCCTACAATTATAATATTTTTGGAGCTCTTCAAAAATATTATAATTGTCTTATTTAAAATCAAGTTTGGTTCAATAACACTGAAAATACCTCATATAAATATTTTCAAGGTATTTAAAATATTTGAGGGCTTTAAAACACTAGGTTTACTTTAGAAATCACATAATATCTTTAAAAACACACCATCGAGGTTTGACATGCATAATGAGACTAACAGTTGAATTTGCTTACGTCAGAAAGAAGGAGCGGGGTGTGACACTTGCTTGAAATGGTGGTTAGAGGAAGAAGGTAGGTGCGTGTGTGGTGTTTGGGTGGAGAGAAAATAGTGAGAAAGAAACAAAATGGTGTAGCCGTGTGACACAAGGGAAAATCAGAAAATTGACCAAAGGACTTCCCCTTTTCAGATTCTCCCTTCTTATAGGCCTCTCCTCCCTCTTTGGAAAGCCAAAAGTTTTGGTGCATGGATGCCACTTGGCATCTTGGCCAAGTATCTCTTCACCTTCCTCATGATGGGATTGTGTTGGAAAACCAAAGGTCTTTTGGACAAGTGGTGTGTGGCTTCCCCAATATGAAATCCTAATTCCATCTATGTCCTCCTCCATGTGTCTAGGTTCATTGAACTTGGTGGCAAAATGGTCAAGCTCAAACCCTAAATCAATTTGGGACAAATACACATGCATGCTTGACATTTGGCAAGTGGGGCGTATGTGTGTATGTTGTCCCCAAGAAAATATTTTTCTCCTTCCAAGATCTAGGGTAATGTGTGGTTGGTTCCTAGGTGGGTGGTGGCGTGTACAACTCCTTGCCCTAGAGGACCCTCTCTCTTCTTCTTACCTCAAGATTCTTCTAGAATCCTCAATAGGCGTGTGTCATTTCCCAAGCAAGCTTTTCCTCTTCCCTATGGTTCCCTTTCTAGGGCATTGACAAGTGAGTGGCAAGTGGCATCATGTGAGGAAAGGTGTGTGTTGGTCGAAACCTAGGGACTAGGCTTTTGCCCCATCCCAATGCAACTCTTCCACTTCTCAATCATTTTACTCTTCTAGAAAGTCATGCATGAGTGACACTTGGCATTTCCCCCTTGAAACTGAAACTCCATCCTCTTAGTGGGTCTTGCCCTTACCTTTTGAACTCGCCTAGGTGCAACTTCCCCATGGGATCCTCTTGGAACTCACACAATCTCGACAAGTGGCATGCAAGCATGAGTGGTTTGGTGAGGGTGCATTGGCCAAGTGAAATCCGTGTCTCATCATCTCCTTCCTCTAGAAGCCCTCTAGGTTGGTGATAAGTGAAGTTAGGTGCTTCTCTCAAACAAGGTCTTCTGCATGCGTGACAAGTGGAAGAAGGTAGGTGAGTATCCCTTGATAGGCGTGTGAGGCTTTTGGGTTACCAAAACCCTAAAGTCTCTCACCCCCTTTTTCCCATATCACGTCTAGTTTTATTACACCTAGTGTAGGACATAAGTGGATTGACATGTGGCAGTATGTTATGAGTTGGGCGTGTATCCTAAGGTCCACTAGGGTTTCCAAACCCTAAACCTATGTGATGGCAGAAATCTATGGGCGTTGTGGACTTCCCTTGTGGGCTTAAATGCCTAATGTATTAGGTCCAAAGTTCCTAAGTATCCTCTACCATCTTTCTTGGCCCAATAACCATACATAGCCTGATGACGAAATATGAATGAAGACTTGGCTAAGTTCGAGTTATCACAACTTCTAACTTACTATTAGATTACTGTGTATGTATATTGGTAAGGGAGTTATTGTTTATGTACTTATGTTATCATATATGCCATGCAATGCCATGTCACTACATGTTTATCTGTTACACAATATAGTATGTCATGCAATATTTATCTGTTACACATTACATCACGTCACAAAATGTTTATCTGTTTCATGTTATATCATGTCATGAAATGTTTATCTATTTCACGTTATGCCATGTCACGATATGTTTATCTATTTAATGTTATGCCATGTCACGATATGTTTGTCTGTAACATGTTATGCCATGTCATGAAATGTTTGTCTATGCCATGTCAACAAATGTTTGTTTGTTTCATGTTATGCCATGTTACGAAACGTTTATCTATTACATGTTATGCCATGTCATGAAAGATTTGTTTGTTTCATGTTATATCATGTCATTCATCTCACGTACATGTCACGTTACCTTACATCAGGTCATTTGTCATTTCGCTTCATGTCACATCATGTCTCAAGTATAGAGTGTCTCGAAAACAATATTTTCATTTCAGTCAAGTTGATTTCAAGTTTTAGTTTCATGTTCAGTTTCATGCAATGTTATTTCACGTTCAATTCAAGTTCATGTTATCAATTAATTTATACTACGGTCAAGGAATATACGATCTATCTGGTATTACAGTCAGGGCATATGCGCTACCTGATACTACAGTGACAAAGTGTAATTTGTCATAATATAAAATGATACTCATGTTGAAGGTGTAGGAGTTACCTGAGTACACCCATTTTCTTAATCAGAATGCATAATTTCAGTTACACGAGCTAGCATTTCCAGTTCAATTTAGTCTCAGTTTAGTTCACATTTAGCTCAAGTTCAAATCATGTTTAGTTTCACGTCCATCTTTATGTCATTTTTAGTTCACGTCAGTTCAGTTATTCTCATGTCAACTCAAGTCATGTCAATACACGTCTTGTTGAATGTCAAGTCACGTCATTTATGATCATGTATGCATTCATGTTTTTACTGCCATGCATGCATATTTAACCTGTATGTTAAGTTATCTGTTAACTTGCTAAGATTTGTAATCAAATCTCACTTGGTAGTCCCAACTACCATCCCCTCGGAATTGTAGATGATGTGCTAAGATCTAGAGAACCCACACATGGGAGATTGGAGGAGGTCGAATAGAATGTGGAGTAGATAAAGCGTTGATGGAGCCTAACCTCCATTTTCTGGATGTCTGTTTGGATATCTTAGTTGAGCTACGTGAACGGCTCAATGAATTAGTACAATAGTTTTTATTTCCAGACTGTAGTTATGGAGCGTTATCTCCAATACTATTTATATTACAGACCTTTTGGATACTAGCTATCATGTGAATTTTATGAAGCATGTTTATGTTTTGGGATATATTATTTCTGGTACATAGTATTGCTGAAAGAAAAGAAATATCCACTGCGAGTATTGCATATTGCTAGATGTACACTAGGTGCATTGCATCCTTAATTTTCTTGAACGGGGGTAGGTAACCTTGTGTTGCATGTCCCGACGCTTCAAGTTCCATCAAATCCCAAGTGAAATTTGGGAGCGTCACATGGCGTAACAGTGTGTACTGGCCAGAGGAAAAGTGATAAGAATAATTGGATGTATGAGATGTTTTAGTTTTATGAAGGAATGCACAAGGTGGGAAATGTTTTAAGGAATGAAAATCTTTTTAAAAGAAAAACCTTACCTTATAATGTTTTCAAAGAAAAGGAAATGTCTTAAGTAAAGTATATATATGAATGAGAAATGCATGAATGAAACTTATGTTAGTATATGTTTACAGTATGAAGTAATGATTATTGAGTATTCGACTCATTTTGTTTTTATGTGTGCCCCACACAGGAATGAAATGAGGACAAAGTGTCACGACAGACCGGCCCAAGGAAGAGGTGATAGAAGCCTAGGTATTTTATGTAACGCATGAACTCAAGTTTGTAAAAGGACTTTATATTTTTTTTTATTAGATGAATTATGCTACAAAACTCTCTTTTAGATTTATAAAACAGATTTCAATTTTTAACTATGGAATCATTTATATCATGGGAAGGGAAAGAAAAGTTTTTAAAAAAGTTCACTAATTCCAGTCTCGTTTTTTAAAATTATTTTCTAAAGTCTCACCACAAGAACGGACATTACACTTGTTTAACTAAGATAGACTCATACATAATGACGCCTACAAATTCCATTTGGGATTTGGCAGACTCTAAAATATTGGGACATACAACAAAAGGTTACATGTGTAATAGCCCACAAAAACTTCAACATAGGAATTTCTTTAGGCTTTAGGAACCTCATGAAAATCCAAATTTTTTCACAAATTGACCCAATCGCATAGGCTTTACTCTCTCAGCGTAGTCAGTTTTGCTACTCACTATGATTCTAGAAATACAATTTTATTTATTTGAGGTACTTAGAAGCATGAGAATGAAAAACAGTCTGCGCCATTAGTCTCAAATGAATATTTATGATTTTATAGGGCAATAAAACCATTTTCGATTTCCAGAATAATGTTTTTTCGAAAAAGCATTTTGAATTGTTCGAGGTACTTAGGAGTTCAATTTTGCAAAATGAAGTACGCTCCTAGTTTCATATGAATAGTTAGGATTTTATGATGCAAAGTTATTTTCACCTTTTTTTTAGAGTGAATAGTTGCATCAGTGTTAGCACCTAGATCAATGTTTTCAAAATCACAGTGTGGAAGGTTCAAATTAGGTTAGAGAGGTTTTATTTGGACACTTGGCAACATCTTAGCCGCACTTGATGAATAGTATTAGACACTTGACACTAAGAGGAACCATGAGATGAAAAATGTGAAGGAAATCAAGCTTTGTGATCATGCCACTTAAGAAAAATCCTATTCCATCCAACCATCTAGTTTGTACCAAACCAAAGAGGGTTTCAACCCTAGTGAAACTCTAAACACGTGGAATCCAATTGAAACTCCAAAAACTTGGTGAAAACAGAAACCCTAGATGGTCTCCCCAAACCCCAAAGTTTGCCTCCAAACCCTAGTTGAACCTGATTTTAGCTTCATGTTTAACCACTTGATTAAATAACTTCCACATGCTATTAACCACTTAAAGTCATGTTATTATATCCTTATTTATTCTTTTAAATCGTAGTAATTTTATTCAGCCAAGAAAAATTAGATTTGGACTTGAGAGCAACCCAAACCCCATTGAAACCCTAAATGGAAGCCCCTTCAGTTAAGGCCCATTAACCATGAAATTGAGGCACCAAGGCAAGGCTTGTGGAGGAAATTGAGCCACCTCACCTCTCCCTCTCACACTCCAGCTGCTGGCATAAAACAATGGGCTGGTTTTGCCCTTGGTTTTGGCTGACACCCCATCACTCAAATTGTCTTTCATACACCTCCTATCACCCTTCCAGATGTTTAAAACTTGTCCATGTCCATTCCCCATGCGTCTGGCCACTTTCCAACCATTTTCTTGGAGAGAAAACCAGAGGAGTTCTTGGACAATACTCTTCACATAAATTGTTCTTCTTTGAGTTTAGTTTCTGTTGGTATGTTTTGTGTTAATTTTCGTAGTCATTTGATGGGTGAAAAGTTGGTTTAAGCAGGAAGAGGTCATTCTGGGCAATAAACTGGGCAGTGTGTGATATTTTGATGATTTTGACCAAGTTGTCGACAAGATCTTGGTCTAATTTTTTTAAGGATTATAGTAAGCATGCTAATATATAAGTTTGATGGAGATTCATTGCATGTTATAAGTTTTTTATGAGACTTTTACTTAGATCTAAAAAGTTGAAAATTGGGAGTTGAAAATAGATTCTATTTTGAATAAACTTGGATCTTTTGTTGTGAAAGCATGCTCCAATGGCTTTAATATTTACATATGATGTTCCTAGGACTTTTATTTGCATGTTAGAATATTAGCTTGAGGATTTGTGGATATGTGAATAGTTATGGATAAGTAGTTAAGTTAGGGATGAGTTCTGGTACTTTATGTATTGCTTAAAGAAAAAAAAAATTATCCACTGCGAATATTGCATATTGCTAGATGCATACTAGGTACATTACATCTTTAATTGTCATGAATGGGATAGGTAACTTTGTGTTACCTGTCCCGACGCTTCAGAGTCTATCCGATTCCAAGCAGAATCTAGGGCATCACAACCTGCCCCCGTAGCTACATTGCATCTAACAATATGCAATATTCATAGCAGATAATTTTTTCTTGAGCAATACTATGCATCAGATATAACATATCTCTAATTAACATAAGCATACTTCATAAATATATAATAACTGACATCCAAAAGTTATAGTACATCTCCAAAAGGTCTCTAACATCACTAGTACTGGAGACCATGCTCCTTAAGTACATAATTAAACGAACATAATTACAAGGCTAGCGCGATGAGTAGCTCGTGAAACTTTGATAAGATATTCATAATCTTATAAAAAAAATTGGAGCATTGAAGTGATAAGATCCTCGTTGCGGCGTTGTGGCCTAATCGACCTCCTCTAGGTAATCGTTTGCTAATTTTCCAAAGTCCTAACACAGACTACCAAGTGAGAAAATCTCAATAAGTTAACAATCAACTTAAACTAGTAGTTTACAGATACATGCATAATAGTAAAAAGACATGAATGCTGACTTGAACATGAATGAGCATGACATGACTTGGAAAAATAGAATGATATGTGCTGATATAACTTAGAAACTGACATGAAACGTAACTAACTTGAACTGAATTTGAACATGAATTAAACATGACGTGAACTGAAACTAACATGTACTAAAATTGAACATGAACTCAACTGAATTGAAATGTATTCTTGTCTTGTGGGGTTACCACGATGTTCTTGTCTCATGGAATTGCCACGATTTTAATACTAATGACTTGAACAATAACTAGACTATACGTGGAAGTAAGATGACTAAATTTGGAAAATATCTCATGATGGACTCATATAACTCATGACATGGTATAACATGACATGACATGTTCATGTGACTAGTGGCATGGCATAACATGGTGTTTAACAGATAAACATGTACTTGGAAATAAATCATGACATGACATAAAATGACGTGTAACAGATAAATATGGCATGACATGACATAACGTGTAATAGATAAGTATTTATGTATTGAGAACTTGGCATGGCATAACAAAACATGTATATATGTATAACAAACATGAACGATACATAAGTATCCTGAAAGTAAATTAGAGGCCAATTTATAGTAACTATAGCGTGACGAAAAAGTAGCGTGAAATAACGCGAATTGAAAAGAGATATTTCTAAGGGTTAGAAACTTTCTTACTAAAATATTTAAAAACATAAAATCATTGACTTATGGCAAAATCATCATTTTACCCCTCTACTTCTGGAAAAATGATAGTTTACCCATAAATTAAGGATTTTGCATATTAACTCCATCATGTAAATTTTGTCCTAAATCTAAATATATATATATTTAGAAACATTTAAAACACATCACAATTATAAGTAGTATACTTGGACCGAAACATACTAGGTCTAAAATACTTGATTCTAAATATTCATACCAAGACCATCGAATATACATTGCACAAAAGGCATAAACTTCTCATGCTAAGAAAATGTTAAAACACCAAATCTCAAACAACTCTTTGACACACTTGGACTATTTCCTTTCCAGTAAACTCCAAGGACTCCAAAAGTCGATAAAGATACTCTTAACATGCTTATAAGTCAATTCCAAGAATTAACATGCTTGAACAAACAAATCAAAGACCACCAAAATCACAAATCATCACCCAACACATTCAGCTTGCACACTAACTTCACAACCAAGTACCGCATACTTTGATTTTAGATCAAACTACTAAATCTAAATTTCTCATTAAATAAAATTTCAAGAAATAAAATCATATGCCTCACTTCCAAGTTCTAAACTTCATCTAAGCATTAAACCTAGGATCACACGGCGAAAATTCATAAATCACAAAACAACTCGTGAGCCTCAAGTTTTTGTCCTAACCGGACCATAGCATGCATAAAAATTCATTTCATCAAGATCAAAACCATTAATCTCCAAAAACAACTTCCTAACATATAGATCAAAGTCCAAATATCAACATATGTGAATATCAAGACCATAGGATCATGATTTCATAACAAAAGATCAACATTGTCTCAAAACAAAAGCTGCTTTTACACCTTTAATTTCCAACTTTCTAAAATCATGCAAAAATCTTATTAAAAATGTTAATTCTAAACCATAAAAATATCAGACCAATATCTTGCCAAAAACTTCATCAAATAAATCAGAATTTCACACAATATCCAGACTATTGCCCAGTAAGACCTTTGCATGCTTAAACATACTTTTCATAATCAAGTCTCCATGAAAAATCATTTAAAGTACATAAATGGAAACTAGACTCAAAGAGTAACAACTTATATGAAGGTACTTTGATGATACCTACTTAAACAAATTTTGAAAAAATAAAGCAAGAATGGCCAGAAATACTGTTTAAAATCTCCTAAGCAAAGTTAAAGTGACCAAAGCATGAAGAAGAAGCCATGGATGACTTATGTAGGGCTGGAGGGCTGAGAGGGGATGTGAGGGTGACCATTTTATGGTGGTTTTGTCAACCAAAACCATGGGCAAAACTGTGGGCAGCAGCACATGGTTTTTAGCCTTGGAAGCTGCCTCGTGATGGGTAGTGTTGAGGTGGCTGATAGACCTCCCATAAGCTACTATTTGGGCTGACATGTGTAGTGAAAGTGCACCTAGGGAAATGGGAAAAACTCCATCAAGAAGCCTTGCTTATTGGTGCTTTTCGGTAGGCCTTAATGGGCCTAAATCGATTGGCCCCATTTAGGATTTCCAGAGGGTTTGGTTTGGGGCTTCGATTTCCAACAAACCCAAATCCAATTTTTCTTCCTCCAATAAAATTACCTATGTATAAAAGAATAAATAAAGGTGTAATGACATGAATTTTAGTGCTTAATAATAGCCTGTGTAAGTGATTTAATCAAGTGATTAGACACTAAGCTCAAACCGGCCAACATTTAGGGTTTGGGAAAACCTTTTAGGGTTTTGGCTTTCACTAAGGTCTAGGGGTTTCAATTGGATCTCAAAGATTTGGGGTTTCACTAGAGTTGAAATCCTCTTTGGTTTGGCACAAACTTGAATGGTTGGATGGAATAGTATTTGGCTTAGGTGATATGATCACAATGCTTGATTTTCCTTCATTTCCTTCGCATTTCCATCTCATCGTTCCTTTTAGTGCCAAGTGTTCTATAGTACTCACCAAGTGTGACTAAGATCTTACCAAATGTCCAAATAAAACTTCTCTAGACTGATTTGGATAATCCACACTGTGATTTAAAAATCAACTGGACTGAGAGCCACATGACTCTATCATAGATGTTACTATTCACTCCGGAAATGGCGAAAATAAACTTTGCTTCATAAAATCTTAAATAATCCTATGAACCTAATAGTGCAATTCGTTTCACAAATTTAGACTCCTAAGTGCATCGATTAAATCAAAAGACATTTTCAAACAACTCTACTTTGAAAAATGAAAAACATATTATTGCACTGAAAAATTCTAAATGTTCTTCTAAGACTAATGACGCAAATCGTTTCTCAATCTCATACTCTTAAGTATCTCAAATAAATAAAACCGCATTTTTGTCACCATGGTAGGTAAGAAACTACTAAGCTAACAGACTAGAACCTACGCGATTTCTCAATTCGCAAGACATTTCCTGAGTTTTCACTACATTCCTAAAGTCCAAAGAAATTCATCCATTGAATTTTTGGCAGGCTATTACAACCATGATGTCTTGTCTCATAGGGCTACCATGATGTAAACTTAACATTTCATGCTTGACTTAAAAATATTTCATGACATACTTGCATGCTTCATGACATGATGATAGTGACATGTGACCTATATTCATAATTGATACACATAGCGACAGGGCATGGCATAGATATTTCAATTAAATAAGCATAAATAAAACATGAATATAATTGCTTAAACCTTACCACCACACATACATAACTGTACCATAAGTAAGTTAGAAGCTAACTTATAGAAATCCGTGCATAACGAAAGTGTAGTGTGGGATACAACAAGAGACATTCTAGGGTTAGAATATATCACTTAACCTCATTGCAATAGAATTTACTAACTTAGGGTTTAATTTCAAAATTTCCCTTTATCTCTTGGAAAATTGTAATTTAGCCTCTAAACTTATGAAAATTGCAAACGGACCCCAAAACTTCACAAAAACTACATACCTCATGTATTTTATTCTAAGTCCATTTATGGACTTAGAATTTTCAAAAGCTCAAACCTACTACGAGAACTCCACTAGGCCGAACCTAACATAGACTAAAAATCTTGTTTTGCTTGCTATATGGCCCTTAAACACATCATCATGCCTAATCTGAATTTAACAACTCATACTTATCAAATCCCTAGTTCTAATATCATGTCAAGATACTAAATCAAGCTTTTTTCAAATCCATAGTCTTGACATTTCAAAGAATTGCCCAAAACATCAGGATTAGGTCAAATTGAACCTAATCTTGGTGTCTTTAGCCTTTCTCTTTCACTTTAACACCAAGGACTCTAAGATTTCACAAATCTTGACTTATAATATGCATGACTAAGCAGCAAAACTCAACATGTAAAAATCGGCTTGAACAAAAACATAGAACCCGAAACTTAAACATGAATTGGCTTGAACAAAGTGACTATATCCTTGATTTTCATGTATAAGATCTTGAAATGACACATCCATATACCCCACATTTAAGTTCTAACTTGATCTTAGCACCATATTCAACATATCTTAGTAGATAACAACATCCAAGAAACCATGAACTCAAGATCATCCTAACTTAGCATAAAACATACCTCTTTGCATATTTATAGAAATTCCAACAAAGACCTTAGTCATAAAGCTTTAAAAATCCAAACTAATCCATAAATTAAGGCTTTAAGAATAATATTTTAAAAATCAAAACTATGGATTTAAGTTCCTAAGGCTAAAATGACAAACTAAACCAAACAATTCTCATGTTGAAGGGCTCGATTCTAGCACTTAGAGGATCATGAAAAACCATTTTGTTAAAACCTAATATGCTATAAATCAAACCATGAAATTGCATAAAAATCATAGCTGTACTCCATAGCATCGAAATTTATAAAGCTTTTCAATAAAAAAGCACAAACTTCCAAAGCATATCAAGAAACTCCTAACCAAGCACCATACCACCAATAACTGATCATCTAACCTTCAAAATTCTAATAAAAATTAACCAACACTCTCTCGAATACTCAAGACTCATAGCTTTATAAAAACAAAAGAGATTAGGGCTAGGAAGAGAACTTACAAAGCTAGAAACAAAGAAGTAAAACATCACCAAGCGTTTCTCTCCAAACTCTCTCTCAGTTCTCTCAAGGAAATAGGATGAAAATTTACAAAGTGTAGGAGAATGAGAGGGGGTGGCATGGGGCTATAGGCGCTAAATTGGAGTGGTTGGAATGCATGACACTTGATGAGAAGATTGCTTGTGCATGTGGGAATAAAACTGCTAGAATGGAGGGTTGGAAGTGGCCTACCGAGTGGGTGACTTTGAGTTAAGTTTGCTTGCTTGTTTGGGGCCAAACTCAAGGTACAAAGTCAGCCATGGAGTGGTCATTCAAGGGGGAGAAGCTTGTATGAGAAGATAAGGGGAACTAGAGGGTTTCTAATGGAACAATTAAGCAGAACTGAATGACATCCATTTATGGTATAAATGGGATTTCGGTTAGGATTTCAAGTCCATAAGCAATTGTTTTGGACAAATGAATGTATCATGGTGTAAGAGAGTGGATGAGGGTGTAAGATCATGTACTTGAGTTATTGGTTGCTTGTAGAAGTGTTTTAAACCAAGAGGGAAACACTTACTCAAAACCGAGTGGTATCATTTTGGGGTTTAGGGTTTTAGGGTTCAGTTACCCTAAATATTTGCAGTTTTAGTTACAGCACCAATTTTGAGTTTCATTAGGGTTGAAACCCTCTTTTTGGTTGACCAAATTGTACTTGAGTGTGGTGGAATAGTGAAATGTGTAAGAATGCATGTTGACTTGCTTGGTTTTCACTCCATTTTACCTTACACATTTTACTCCTCTTGATAAGTATAAAGCGGTTTCCAAATGGAGGGTTATGATGATGCCATGTGTCTAAAGATATTTTCTAGTGATCCTAGATTGATTTGGACATTCTAAATGGCGATTTGATGGTTGTTTGGACCAGGTGCCACATGATGGTCTCCCAATGGTCTACCATTCACTCAAAAAACTTGAAACTTTTTTTATTGTACCATAAAATCCTAAATATTCATACGAGCCTAAAGGTACAATTCATTTTGCCAAACTATACTCCTAAGTGCTTTAAATAAATAAAAAAGGCAATCTGTCTCTGTAGTGAATCATAATCCGCTTACGTTAACATACTAAAACCTAATTGATTGCTTGTGATAAGTGTGATTTTTATAGGATTTTTATTACTCTTTTAATTATGAAAAGTGTCAGTTTTCCTTTAATTCTATTGATTTTGTTTTATTTCTATATATTTTTCTTTATTTTCTTGGATTTGAAGGAATGAAAAGATTTAGTGCAAAAGGAGAGCATTTTGGTACAAAAGAAGAGATTACGTATCCAGACTGACGAGAAGCAACAAGATCTGAAGAGAGCCGAGGAGGTTTAGGTGAGGAGACTCAATGACGACTAGAATTGGCGACAAGAATTAGGCGATGAGCGAGATATTTTAATTCCTGGGCGAGAAGACTTGGCGACAAGGCTCTGGGCGGTTAGATTGAGCGAACAGTCTAACCGACCAACCTAAACGACATCATGAGAAACAACTAGCAAAGGGTTTGAAAGTAATTTTGATTTAAAAAAAAAAAAAAAAGAGAGAGAGAGAGAGAAATGAATCACAAAAGGAATCCACTAGAAGTCCAAGTTCGGAATACACTAGGAGATAGCTTGGACATGCTTGAATGTTTTAATCATAACTTTCTACTCACATATCCAATTGTTGCTATTCTAGATGGGTTGAAAGCTATCTTAAAGGGATACAATTTTGTCTTTATAAGGATTTCTAAATTTTGACTCCTGGAGCACGTACAAGGCTGCCAATATCAGTCCTAAAAGTTATGCGATTTTTTAGGCGGAAATCATGAAAACATTAGGGTTTCTTTTTTACCCTATATAAGCATATCATTAGCACGAAATTAAAGAAGAGAGTCTGAGTTTTAGAGTTCAATAGTCCAAACATTATTCTTTAAGTTTCTTTCAAGGAGGTGGATCTGGAGAATAGAGACAAGAGTCGCATGCTTCATCAACCGACTCCAACGAAGAACATTAGTTTTATTCTTTTTCTTTTCAATTTCATTATGAACTAATTTTATTTTCTAGAGTTTTGATGCTGTCTAGCATTGAACACAAAATTTATATTCTAAATTTTTTGATTTTCAATATTTTCATGATTGAGTATTTATTCATTGTTCTTAATGCTTGCAATTTTCTAACTAATTATTGTTCGATCTATTGAATCGCAATGAGACCAAGAGTTGATTTGTGATTAGAGCTCTAAGATTAAGCACCATTAGTTGAGTGAAAGTAGAGATACTTTATCACGATTAGTATGATTTTTAAGAAAAATCCAAAGAACTTAATGAGTCTCCAATTAGTTAAATTTATATAGAGATATGGAGTTATTAGTTGGAAATATTGTTGGTATTGCTCGAGAAAAAATATTGAATAGTTAAGGGATTTTTATCATCAAATTGGGATAATTGGAACTCTATAACAAGGAAGAATAAATTGTGTGGGATTTGCTAGGTGAAATCAAATACTCTAAATCTATTCTTATTATTTTTAAAAATCTAAATTTTAATTTTTTTTCTTCAATTTAATTTAGATAGTTTATTCTTTAAGTTTCGATTTTTCAAATAGTAATTAATATAGTAAATTTCAGTACTTAATAGCATAATAAATCTATGTGGGTTCGACATTCGTTTTTTTTAAAAACACTTTACAACTTGTTACAATTCTGTGCACTTACAGATATTTTCAGCACAAGTTTTTGGTGCTGTTGCCGAGGATTAGTTATTTGTTATTGATATTTATACTAGCTAGATTTTTACTACTTTGGATTTTATTTTACTTTAAATTGGTTTAAATTAGATCTCAGTTTGGTTTTTCTTTTCAGGAATCAGAAGTGCATGCCTCGATCTAAATCATTAGAGCATACGCATTTCGATCCAGAGGTTGAAAGAACCTTACGTCGGATTAATAAAGAGAAAAAGAAAGAGGTCGCTGCATCTAAATTTAATATGGCTGACCAGGAGCATAAGGTGTTAAGAGACTATGTTATGCCCTCTGTCAATGGGGCGACATCTAGTATAAGGCGGCCATCTATAGAAGCCAATAACTTCAAGATCAAGCCGACCATCATTCAAATGTTTCAACAAACTGTCCAGTTTGGGGGCTGTCACAAGAGGATCCTAATGTCCATATTGTAAATTTCTTAGAAATATGTGATACTTGTAAACACAATGGAGTGATAGATGATGGGATTCGATTGAGACTTGTTCCTTTCTCACTTAAGGAAAAAGCAAAAGATTGGTTGAACTCTTTGCCGCCCTGCATCATCACTACCTGGGAGGAGTTGGCACAAAAATGCTTAGCAAAATATTTCCCACCGGCCAAGACAATGAAGTTAAGGAATGATATTACTAGCTTTACCTAAATTGAGGGTCAATCATTATATGAGGCATGGGAGAGATACAAAGATTTATTGCGCAAGTGTCCACATCTTGACCTCATAGCCTGGCTTAAAGTATAGACATTTTACAATGGTTTGTGACCCACAAATCGATCTATGGTTGAGGCGGCTGCAGGAGGAGCATTAAAGAGTAAGACCTATGAAGCCGCATATGAACTTATAGAATAATTGGCATCCAACAACTATCAATGGCCTTCGGAGAGAGCAACGCTAAGAAAGGCGGATGGAGATTTTGAACTTGATTCTATTACCACATTGGTGGCGCAGATGACAAATATATCACAACAACTAGCTAAGATGAACATTAATGCTATTCAAACTAATGTTGTTTGTGATCATTGCGCAAGAAATCATTTAAGTGTAGATTGCCAAGTCGGGAATCCTTTTGCCCAAACGAGTTATGAAGAAGCCAATTACGTGCCCAATTTCCAACGTCAAAACAATCCTTATTCAAACAAGTTCAATCCCGGATGGAGAAATCACCCTAACTTTTCATGAAACAATAATCAAGTGCCGGCTAGACCACCTTAACAGTTTCCACAACAAGAGAAGAAACTGACACTTGAGGATATGTTTTTGCAGTACATGCAAAAGACTGATATAGTGATCCAAAACAACTCGATTTCAATCTACAATCTTGAGGCACAAATCGGTCAGCTCTCAAACATGCTTATCGAGAGAACAACAGGGACTTTACCAAGCAACATTGTGATCAATCCGAAGGAACATGTCAAAACCATAACATTGAGAAGTGGGCGGATATATGACCAATTGTAAACAGTAAATACCGAGCGAGATGCAAAAGCTGCCGAAAATGGAGAGTTTGAGATGAAGGAAGCCGAGTACGAGGTGAAAGAAGCAGAGCGGGATGCGGCCGACTAGCAAGTTGAGAAGACTAAGGAGAATAAAGGGGCTGCAAAATCCAAGAAATCTAGGGAGTTTATATCTGAAACTTATTCTCTTTCAATTTATGATCCACCAATTCCCTTTCCACATTGATTAAGAAAAAATAAGATTGATAATCAGTTCTCTAAATTTCTGAGTATATTTAAGCAACTATATATTAATATTCATCTCATTGAAGATTTAGAGAAAATGCCTAAATATAAAAAATTTTAGAAGGATATATTATCAAACAAGTGGAAGTTGAAGGAGAATGAGACTATAATGCTGACCGAGGAGAGCAGTGCAACTTTACAAAAAAAGTTGCCGCCTAAGTTGAAAGATTCAAGGAGTTGAAATTCCTATTTTGATAAAACTTTATGTGGCTTAGGGGCAAGTATTAATCTATTGCCTTCCTCTGTTTTCAGGAAATTAAGTCTTGGAGAAGCAAAGCCGACCACTATCTCTCTGCAGTTGGCAGACATATCTATTAAATACTTGAGAGGACTCATTGAGGACATACTGTTCAAAGTTGATAAGTTCATCTTCCTGACCGACTTCATTGTGCTTGATATGGAGGAGGACGAGGAGATCCCTTTGATATTGAGTTGACCTTTCCTTGCGACGGGGAGAACCTTAATTGATGTACAGCAAGGGAAACTCATTTTGAGGGTCGGCAATGAGCAGATCACTTTTGACGTATTTAGATCTATGGAATTCCCTTCCAAGATACATTCTTGTTTTCAAATAAGCGACCGAGACATGGTCATGGCCGACGAGACTTATGGAGCTAAATTTCTAAAGCTACCACTTGAGGTATGTACTCACTCTACATCTATTGAATCTGAAGATGAAGAGGTTAGGGAGTGTGAGAGATATCTGGAAGCTACACCATCCTTTCCTCCTTCAATAAAACTGAAAGTGGAAGAGTTAAACTCATCTCGGCTGACATCTCCAAGTAAGGAACCACCCAAGCTTGAACGCAAACCGCTCCCATTAAATTTAAGGTATGCTTTCTTAGTCTAGGACTCTGTCTTTCCAGTTATTATTAACAGTTCCTTGAGTGATGTAGAGGAAAATAAGTTGCTTAGAGTCTTGCGGGAACACAAAATGGCCTTGGGTTAGACCATCTCAGACATCAAAGGAATTAGTCCTTCAATTTACATGCACAAGATTTTAATGGAGGATAACTTTAAACCAATCATCCAACCCCATAGGAGACTGAACCCATCAATGCAAGAAATGGTGCATAAAGAAGTATTGAAGCTTTTAGATGCCGAGATCATTTATCCAATCTCAAATAGTGCATGTGTAAGTCTAGTGCAAGTCGTCCCAAAGAAAGGAGGGATAATCGTGACCAAGAATGACAACAATGAACTCATACCGACGAGGACAGTCACTGGATGACGAGTATGCATAGACTATCGAAAACTTAACGATGCAACTCGGAAAGACTATTTTTCCTTATCTTTTATTGATCAAATGTTAGAAAGACTTGCCGGCCATTCTTACTACTATTTTCTAGATGGATATTCCGGTTACAATCAAATAGTCATTGCACCTGAGGATCAAGAGAATACCACTTTCACCTGTCCTTATGAAACTTTTGCATATAGGCGCATGCCTTTTTGTCTTTGCAATGTGCTAGCCACTTTCCAAAGTGTGGGACCGAAACAACCCGAGGAGGAGATGGAGAGCATACTCAGACACTGCCACTCATTGGAAGCTGGCGGTCACTTTGGTGGAGCAAAAACGACAGCAAAAATTTTACAATGCAGCTTTTATTGGCCGACTATTTTTAAAGACTCTTTTAATTTTGTTAATTTATGTGATCATTGTCAAAGGGTTGGCAACATTTCTAGGAAACATGAGATGCATTTAAACAATATTTTAGTGATTGAATTATTTGATGTTTGGGGTATAGATTTCATGGGTCCTTTTCCATCCTCATATTCTAATAAATTTATTTTGGTTGCTGTAGATTATGTCTCCAAATGGGTGGAAGCAGTCGCCTTGCCAACCAATAATGTGAGGGTCGTAGTGAATTTCCTGCAGAAGAACATCTTTTCCTGATTCAGCACTCCGAGGGCCATAATCAGTGATGTGGGGAGCATTTTTGCAATCACCAATTTGAAGCACTATTACTAAGTATGGCATTACCCATCACGTGGCAACAACATACCATCCTCAAACAAGCGACCAGATCGAGGTGTCTAATCGGGAGCTGAAAAGCATACTGGAGAAGACTGTGAGTATCTCTTGGATAGACTAGGCAAGAAGGTTAGATGATGCGCTATGGGCCTATTGGACAGCATTCAAAGCACCGATCGAGATGTCGCCTTATCGGCTCGTTTATGGAAAAGCCTATCATCTACCCACGGAGCTAGAACACAGAGCCTATTGGGCTACAAGGACACTGAACTTTGATTTACAGGCAGCTGGCGAGAATAGAATATTGCAAATCAACAAGATGGATGAGTTCCGCAATGATGTTTATGAGAATGCTCGGATTTATAAAGATAAAACTAAAAGATGGCATGATAAGCATATTCTGATAAGGGAACTCGAAGTTGGGCAGAAAGTTTTATTATTTAACTCAAGACTTCGACTCTTCCGGGGAAAGTTGTGCTCTTGGTGGTCGGGACCATTTGTGGTGACTCATGCATTTCCCTATGGGGCGGTTGAAGTTCATCACGAAACAAAAGACACATTTAAAGTAAATGGATAGAGATTAAAACCCTATGTGGATGGAGACTTTAACTCGAAAAAGTGTTTCATCTATCTCACCAGTAATAAATGATGAGAGGATAATGTCTAGTTATAGACTTTAAATAAAGAGCTTTTGGGAGACAACCCAAGTTTTTATTTTATTTTATTTTGCTTAATATTATTCTTTTGCTTTCATCTTGTAGGAACAAAGAGGCGAGGAGATCTCCAAGGATTACACGGCTACACCTTCAAGGAAAATATTCAATTGGCAGAACTGGAAAAACAAACAGGGGAGCATCTCTTACATTTTCTCATTCTCTTTTTTAGTTTTTCTTCCTCTTTCCCATTGAGAACAATGTGATATTTAAGTTCGGGGGAAAGGAAATTCTTTTATTTATTTTGGAAAATATATATATATATATATAATACTAATAATAATAATAATGATAATTAAAACAATATGATTTTTTTAAGAAGAGGACGGTACCCCAATTTTATTAATTACCCTCGCTTATGGTGGTAAAACAATATGGTTTGATGAATAAAAAGCCTATGATAAGAATATGATTGAAATTGATTATAATTTTTAGTAAAAATTCTCATTACTTAAGTCTAGTTGTTAATTCTTTACTTGATATTGCTTAATTTGATATTTTCTATGTTCAATGAATGCTTATAATGATCATTAATCATTTTACATACCTAGAGAAATTTTATGTGAATTTTTTGAATTTGTATAGTCTCAACTTACTCTAGAACTTGTTTGATTACACTAGAGGCAAAATCCTAGACATAATATTACTAGGGAAATGATTAAGGCATTCTTTGGACTGATTGAGTCTTTCAAGCTTACCTGTTTATTATTGTTTTCCCTAGCCACCCCTTTGAGCTTTATTGAATTATAGTTTGGCCTTATATTTTTCTTTCTTGTAAACCTCATATTCCCTACCCTATTTGAATTTAAACATTAATTTCCTTACCTTTCAAAAGAACTAAGTTTACAAAAAGTCACAGACTCACAAGAGTATGAAAAACAAGAGAAGTAGATGGTTTGCAAGTAAAGTTAATTATAGCCATATTATCAAAATCATAAGTTTGGGGGTGTGAAAAGTGAATTCGTCTACTATATGGCCAATAAGAAAAGGCCGACGAGAGTCATCCACAAAGGCAGTTGAAAAGTTATTTTATTTCAAAAAACAAAAGTCCAACCTGTCGAATAAAGGGGTAAAGAGAGAGATACTTGAAATTACAATAAAGAGAGATATGTTGAGAGATTCACAATAATTGAGAAGAGATGTTTGTGTTAGAAGTGAGAATACTCTATTTGTCCTATTGGTGTTCAAACCTAAGTTCTCTTGCTTTGTTTGAATCCTACATTTTCTTTGTAGCCCTTACCCTAACCTTACATTACAAGCTTAATAAAGACTTATTGGTCCTTGTGATAGTTTATGTTCTACATTAGTGGTGAGTGGTTTGAAAAACAAGCTTATGGAGTGTTTAGAGATCCATTATTTATTTACTTATTTTCATAAAACTATTTGGGGAGCTAATGATGAAGTGAGAATGATAGGTATGCATGGATGTGAGGATGGATGATGCGGTGGAATTGAGTTTTGAATTAACTTTTGGACTTGATTGATCTTGAATGATTCCTTTGAATTATGGACTTTAGGAAATATTTGAGGCAATAAATTTTATGAATCAAACCAATGCTTGTTTTAATTGTTTTTCTCTTTTCCTTTGCTCGAGGGCGAGAAAAGCTCAAGTTTGAGGATATTTGATAAGTGTGATTTTTATGTGATTTTTATTACTTTTTTAATTATGAAAAGTGTCAGTTTTCCTTCAATTCTATTGATTTGATTTGATTTCTCTAATTTTTTCTTTATTTTCTTGGATTTGAAGGAATGAGAAGATTTAGTGCGAAAGGAGAGCATTTTGGTACAAAAGAAGGGACTACGGATCCAGACCGACGAAAGGCAATGAGATCTAAAGAGAGTGGAGGAGATTTAGGTGAGGAGACTCAATGAAGACCAGAATTGGTGACAAGAGTTAGGAGATGAGTGAGATATTTTACTTCTTGGGCGAGAAGACTTGACGACAAGGCTCTAGACAGTTAGATTGGGCGAAGAGTCTAACCGACCAACTTAAAAGACCAACCTAACTGACATCGTGAGAAACAACAAGCAAAGGGTTTGAAAGTAATTTTGATCAAGAAAAAAGGGAAAGAAATCACAGAAGGAATCCACTAGAAGTCCAAGTTCGGAATACACTAGGAGACAGCCTGGATATGCTTGAGTGTTTCGATCATAACTTTCTACTCACATATCCGATGGATATGATTCTAGATAGGTTGAAAATATAACTTAAAGGGCTAAAATTGTCTCCCTAATAAATATTTCTAACTTCTGACTTCTGGAGCACGTACAAGGCTACCAATATAAGTCATAAAAGTTAGACGATTTTTTAGGCGGAAATCATGAAAATATTAGGGTTTCTTTTCTACCCTATATAAATATATCATTAGCACGAAATTAAAGAAGAGAGTTTGAGTTTTAGAGTCTAATCGTCCAAATATTATTCTTTTAGTTTCTTTTGGGGAGGCGGATCTAGAGAGTAGAGGCAAGAGCTGCATGCTTCGTCAATCAACTCCAGCGAAGAACATTAGTTTTATTCATTTTCTTTTCAATTTTATTATGAACTAATTTTATTTTTTAGAGTTTTGATGTAGTCTAGCATTGAACACAAAATTTATATTCTAATTTATTTTTTTTCAATATTTTTATGATTAAGTGTTTATTCCTTGTTCTTAATGCTTGCAATTGTCTAGCTAATTATTGTTCAGTCTATTGAATCGCAATGAGACGGAGAGGTGATTTGTGATTAGAGTTCTAGGATTAAGCACCATTAGTTGAGCAAAAGTAGAGATACTTTACCGCGATTAATTTGATTTTTAAGAAAAATCTAAATAACTTAATGAATTTTCAATTAGTTAAATTCAAGTAGAGATATGGAGTCATTTGTTGGAGATATTTTTGATATTGTTTGAGAGAAAGGTAGATCGAGTGGAAGATGAGAGAACTTAAAGGTTGATCTTAGCTCGAGCGCCAGATCAAGAGGTAGTTGAGTGAACTCACGGGTTAATCTTAGCTCGAGCGCTAGATTGAGTGGAAGTCGAGCGAACTCACGGGTTGCTATGGACACTTGCTAAGTTGCATTAAATGACACCAAACGTCAGTTCAACCCAGGTTCTCTCATCTAGTGCCGTCCTCCCCTTCAGTTCTCTCTCACTCTCTCATCATCTCATTCTCCCTCCTGAGTCCCAAGTCCCCTTGTGTCAAACAGCGCTAAGAAAGCCTAGAACTCCTAGCGCCTCTACCACAGCTTCCAACTTCTCCATCGCACACTACCATTGTTCTAAGGTACGAAATCCCTCTTAATATTTTTATCTCATGTTTTCCTATTTTCATTGGAAAAAAACTGGAAAAAAAAACAAATTTTTTTAGGAAACTAAAAATATCCATAGGACCATTTGAATTGATTTAATCACATATGTTTTGCCATGCTCTTGCCTATTTTGCTTCTGGTGATGTACTTTTTTTATGGGTAGTTGGGGTTTTAGCAATTTTGACGATTTTGTGATTTGATCTTTATAGTTTTTTTATGTTTACATGTGTTTGATTATTGGTTACGACGAAGTCTATAGATACTTGTTTGTTACTAATATGTTAATTCTTAAGTTGTAATCTAATTTGTTTTGGACTTGTTAATCTAATGGGTTATGTTTTGGCTTAGTGATTTCAAACTTATCATTTGAATGGCATAAATGCTTAAGTCTAGAAAAATCTTAGATTTGGACTTGTTAAGTTATCTTGTTAAGTTAAATTTTGTATGATTATTTTTCTAGATGGACCCTACAAAAGAAACAATTCTGCGAGACTCTACCATCAATGATGCTCATGAGTTTATACAAGGTTTAGTGACATTCCTCCACTCCCACCCATTGCAAGTACTAAAACGAGTGGTAGTGGACCTAGTGGAGGTCGAGCTAGGTCAATGGTTTGAGATCACTTTAGAAAAATACCAAAATGTGATCCCACTAAACCTAGGGCTGCATGTAATTACTGTAGTGCTTCGTATGCACGTGATTGGAAGACCAACGATACAAGATTCATGAAGTACCACATTGAAAAATAGTGTAAGAAATGTCTGTTTAATAAGACAGACAAGTCCCAAACTACATTAGGTTGGAAGGTGAAGGATGGAGAACGTGGTAGTGGGGGACTTGTTTCCATAGCATTTAGTGTTGAGGTTTGCGTACAAGCCTTAGCAGAGATGTTGATTCTTGATGAGTTGCCCTTTAGGTTCGTTGAAGGGGAGGGTTTCAAAAGATTTATTCTTGTTGTTTGCCCTAAGTGGGTAGGGATTCCATCCCGTGTCACGATTGCGAAAGATTGTTTTAATGTATATTTGGGGGAAAAAAAATAAGTTGAAAACTACTCTTCAAGGGAAATGGATTTCCCTTAACATGGATACATGAACATCCTTGCAAAACCTCAATTATATGTGTAACAGACCGCTAGAAATTCATTGGTGGAATTTCTATTGATTTTAGGAATCTCGTGAAAATCCCATAAGTTTTTACGAATCGACCAATCGCATAGGTTTTAGTCTGTCAACATAGTCAGTGTTATCACTCACTATGGTGCTAGTAATATGAGTTTAATTATTTGAGGTAGTTAGAAGTGTTAGAATGCGTTATGGTCTACGCCATTAGACTCAGAGAATTATTTAAGATTTTATGGCGCAATAACTTATTTTCATAATTCCGGACGAAACGTCTGTTGAAAATTGTGAAATTATTTTTAGGGGCACTTCGGGGTTGAATTTCGTTAAACGATTTTCACTATAAGTTAATATGAATATTTAGAACTTTTTTAGTACTAAGTTTATTATGTATTTTTTTGGAGTGAATAGTAACCTCGATAAGCGCATCCATTGTAGTGTTTTCAAAATCACAGTGTGGAATGTCCAAATTAGGTTAGAGAAGTTTTATTTGGACATTTGGCAAGATTTTAGCCACACTTAGTTAATGGTATTAGACACTTGACACAAAGAAGAACCATTAGATAGATTTGTGAAGGAATCAAGGTGTGAGATCATGCCACCTAAGCAAAGTTGTGTTTCATCTGTTCAACCAAATTGTGCCAGACCAAAGAGGGTTTCAACCCTAGCAAAACCCTAAATGATTGGAATCCAATTGAAACCCCAAAAGCTTGGTTGAAACCAAAACCCTAAATGGTTTTCCCAAACCCTAAAGTTGGCCTCCAAACCCTTTTTAATCCGATTTCTAGCATTGTGTTTAATCACTTGATTAAATCACTTCCACATGCTATTAATTAATCAAATCCTTGTTATGACATCATTATTCAACCTTTTAAACCTTGGGAATTTGATTGGGCCAAGAAAAATTGATTTTGGGCTTGATAGCATCTCAAACCCTAACCAAACCCCCTTTAAACCCCAAATTGAAGCCCACTTGGTGGGGCCCACCAAGGCCCACGAAATTGGCCACCTTGGCAAAGCTTCTTGGAGAAGTTTCCTCCCCCACATGGCAGACCATCCACTGCCATTGGCTGCACCCAATAGTGCCTTGATGTGAAGGAGAAATCCACTCCATCAACCTCCATCTTTCACAGCTGCTGCAAGCAGTCTCTGCCCCTCTCTATTCTCCACTTTATGTCACATATCCACCTCCAATCAAGGGTCATTCAAGCCCATAACTTCTCCCTCCAGAAGTCTAAAGTCGTGCAAGACATACTTCTCTCCATTTTATCACTTCTTTCTCCCGTTCTTAGAGAGAAACCCAAAAGAGCTCTCTCGGGCAGATTTCTGGGACTTTTTGCGTGGCCATTTACGACCCTTTGTATGTATTTTCGCACAATGATTCCTTAACATAAGTTGTTCATCTTTGAGTCTAGTTTCCGTGGATATATTATTAGTCTCATTCCATTCTCATTTGGTCGGTCAAAAGTATTTTTAACCATGGAAAGGTCATTCTGGGCGTGAAACTGGAGAGTATGTTATGTTTTGGAAGTTTTGACCAAGCTAATGGACTTATCTTGGTCCGAAAATTTTATGGAGTGTTGTTAACATGTGTTTATGAATGTTCATTGAGGTTTTGTTGCATGAATAAAGCTTTTGATGATAGATTTGCTTAGAGTTAGAAACTTGAAAACTGGAAGTGGAAAAACAGTTTCTGTTTGGTGAAAGTTTGAATATTTCGTGGTTTAATCTTATTCCAAAGGCTTTTATATTTTTATATGATGATCCTAAGCCTCTTATATACATGTTAGGATGTTATTTCAAAGATTTTTAGTATTAGTTTTAAAGATATGATTTTCTATGCAAGAGGATTTCGGTTAGGCCTAAAATTTGATGTTTTTGAGTTAGATCCATGTTTTATTAAATTTTAGCCATGTGATTTTAAGTTTGATGGTTGGATCTTCTTTAGGACACATTTGTAAACCATGTGATGTGTTAGTTTGAAGATCACATGTCTTTAAGCCATGGATCAAGAGATTGATCATAGTTAGTTGGGAAAATCAGTTTCTGTTTTGGACTAAGTTTAAAACCAAAAACTCCAAGTGTTGTTTTGTGTTTTTTGGTGAGTTTTGTTTGATGTTTTAAAGCATGTTTGATCTTAGGATGATGTTATGAATATGTTAGAAGTAAGATTTGATTTTTTGGAATTCTTGGAGATGTTTTTATTAAGGTCAAAACTTGTGATTTAAGGTTTACTTTTTGTTAAAAAGTTTGGGTCTTTTTACAAAAAGTTTGGTATTGATAATTAGCTTTTTCTTAATGGATAGTTTTAAGGGTGTTTTTAAACTTAGGATAGGAAGATCTTTGTTACAAGATTTTGGTTTATTCATGAGTTTTGGAACTTGAAAGAATTGCAACCAAAATAAGACAAATGGCCTATGTAGGTTTCGGCCATAGTGAGTTTTTCATAGTTGTGATTGATTTTAAATTTTTCTGAGTTGAGATTTGAGTTTGGGACAAAATTTACATGAGGAATGTAAATTTTGGTAATTTTTTGGAATTAGGATATCAAATCCTTAAGTTAGGGGGTAAAATGGTCATTTGCCCACATGTAGAGGGTAAAATGGTAATTTTACTCTAAGTTGTCTCTTTTCACATTTCTAATTGTTAGTAATTAATTTCTAACTTTTAGAATAACATTTTACAGTTCCTCGTGTTTCGCGCTTTATTCTAGTAGAACGCGACGATCGAGGTAAGTTAGCTTTTAACTTACTATCAGTTTAATGTGTATGAGTGATAAGTAAGGGAACTAAATTGTATGTATGCATGTTATCATATGTGCCATGCCAAGTCATTACATATTTATCTGTTACACAGAATTTATTCTGTCATGAATTATTCATCTGTTACAAAAGATATTCTGTCACGTATTCCTATACATTGCAAGCATGTCATGTTAAGTTAAGTATGCCATCTGTTACATGTATTTCATGTCATGTAAGATTCACTGTCACATGTTACACCATGTTATGAAATGTTGTCTATTATATGGTATGCCATGTTACGAAATGTTGCGTGTTACATGTATGCCATGTTATGAAATGTATTCTGTTACATTTATGTCTTGAAGTATGTCATGTCTGTCATCTTATGTTCATGTCATGTTATGCTACGTCAGGACTTTTATCTTTTATGTCACGATCATGTTACGTCATGTTACAAAATGTCATGTATGCCAGTTAAGTTATTCATGTCAATCATGACTCTAAGCGCTAGGATGGAGTAATATCCTAGTGGAACTCCTTTGTTCACGCTGTAGTGTCTAAATAGGTGTGAAATTCCCTGGGTTGACAAAGTACAGTCAACAGGTTGCGAATATGGCCTAATTAGCTGGTCACCGGAGCACGCCAAGCACTAACGCCAATGGTGCCGCACATTACGTTACGTGTGTCCACAGCAAGTGTGGCACAAACAAATAAGTCATGGGGCCACAACAACTGTGGAGCATACACTACGTGAGACACAGCAATTGTGACACGTAGAATACGTGGGGCCACAACAACTGTGGAGTACGTATTAACGCACTCACAACTGGTATAGAAACCTGTGATGTGATGCGGTAATCGGCAGGGACACACGGCTCAAGGGGACCTGTGTAGCACCCATATGGTCACTTTAATGATTAAGTCTATTGAATAAGATTTCAAGTTCGTGTATTTCACGTTCAAGTCATGTTTCAAGTTCACGTTATGTTACGTTCAAGTTTACGTTCACGCAATCATGGTAATCCCATGAGCAAGAATATGTTTCAAGTTCATGTTATGTTATGTTTACATTTACGTTATGTTCCAAGCTCACATTTATGTTATGTCATGCTCAAGTTCATGTTCAAATTATGCATGTTCACGTTCATGTTATGTTTTAAGTCCATGTTATATTTCAAGTTCACGTTCATGCTATGTTTCAAGTCACGTTCATGTTAAGCTTCAGTTTCAGTTTAAGTTATGCCAGTTATGTTATGTTGTATGTCAAGTTATGCTATGATTACTTATGATTTGATTATGCATTCATGCTTTTACTGCCATGCATGCATCATTAACCTGTGTGGAAGTTTTCCGTTAACTTGCTGAGATTTGTAATCAAATCTCACTATAGTAGTCCCAACTACCATTCCCCCCTAATGGTAGATTTTGTTATAGGATCTGAAGGAGAACCGGGAATCGACCAACTGGAAACGGCCGACTAAGCGACGGTGCAACGTAGATGGTATTACAATAGTTACCTCAGATTACTACTTGTATTAGTGGAGTTCAATCTCCAGCACTCTTTTGATCACAACCTTATGGACTATTATTGTGATCTTAGTTGTTTAGTATGTCGTTAAGTATGGAGTATGTTTTAAGTATTTGGGATATTTTAGTTTGGTGCATAGTATTGCTAAAGAAAAAAATTATTCGCTGCGAATATTGCATAATGCTAGATGTATGTTAGGAATATTGCATCTTATATGTTATGAACGGGGGCAGGTAACCTTGTGTTACATGTCTCGACACTTCAAATGTCCATCCGATCCCAAGCGAAATTTGGGGGCGTCACAATATGTGTGTCATTGTACACTTTATTGATGATGATTGGAATCTACATACGAGGATTGTTTCTTTTTCTTTGGTTGAAAATCACAAGGGTGATACACTTGGTAAGGCCATAGAGGTGTGCTTGCATAATTGGGGGGACCAAAAATACTTGCAATTATTGTTGATAATGCAAGTTCTAATAATAGAGTAATATCTTATTTGAAAAAGAAAACCAAGCATAGGAGGGATACTGTCTTGGGACATCAATTCTTGCATGTTCAGTGTTCTACCCACATATTAAATTTAATTTTCCGTGAGGGGTTAAAAGAGTATGATGACTCTATTGCAAGGGTGAGAAGTGCTATGAAATATGTGAAATCCTCCTCTCAAAGGTGGAGTGCATTTAAGCCGTGTGTACAATTAGAAGACATTACATGCAAAGGTCACGCTTGCATGGATGTGCAAACTAGGTGAAACTCCACCTATCTTATGTTGGAGAGGGCGGAAAAATTTAGAAAAGCTTTTGAATGGTTAGCAGAAGAAGATTAAAACTTCATTGCTAGTATTGGAGATGATGATGACGACAATGATGACGATGATGATTCATGGATGAAGAGAACGTCAAGAAAGTTAGGGCCTCCCAAGAATGGTGATTGGGAGAAAGTAAAGTTGTTTGTGAGGTTTCTTCAAGTTTTTCATGATACAACTTTACGTTTCTCGAGGGATAAATATGTAACTTGCAACTCCTTTTTACGTTGTTAGTTACAATTCAAGATGCGATTGACATAAAGTGTGAAGAAGGAAGCCATGTGGTGGGATTAATGGCAGCAAATATGAGGGAAAAATCTGATAAATATTGGGGTAACATTGCAAATATGAATTTTTTGTTGTACATTGGGTTTGTTCTTGATCCTCGATACAATATGAGATATCTTGAATTTTCATTAGAATCAATGTAAATCCATGATCCAACAAAATCAATTGGTTTGAGTTGGAAGGTGAAAGATGATTTAACATGCATGTATGACGCATATGTTGAAAATGAAGAAGGGAACAATTATGTTCAACAACTGCAGCGCACAAGTCCCCCATGTGAAGATGTAAGTGCTATAGTTAGTAGACTTGAGGATGGAAGGCACAACAATTGGCCCTATTTAAGCAGCAGTTACAATTGAAAAGCTCTTTGGAAAGCAAGTCAGAGGTTGATTGATACTTAGCTGAAAGCTGTGAGGAACAAGATACAAGTTTTGACATTCTAAATTGGTGGAAGGTTAATTCAGTTAGATATCGGGTACTTTCAAAAGTTACACGCGATGTTCTTACAATACCGGTATCTACAATGGCCTCTAAATCTGCATTTAGCATGGCGGGTTGTGTGCTTGATCCTTTCTGAAGTAGTTTATCTCCAATGATGGTTAAGGGTCTCATTTGGGCATAGAATTGGCTTTGTTCTTCTTCTACTCTAATCAGCCTTTGGACTTTAATGGATGAGGTGGAGGATTTTGAGAAGTAGCTGGATATGAGTATGTAACAATTACAAATTTACTCCATTTTATATCTTTTTTTATTTATATGTTTTGTAAATTTATATAATTTGTCTTGTTTTATCTTTTACGTATAGAACTTGTTGGGGAGGTTGAAAATTCTATGGAGGCATCGAATACAATGCCTACACCCAATGCAAATGAATGAGGTGAGAAGAATATACTTTTATGCTACTATACTAGTTATTTTTGTTATTAAACTAAGACATTTAATATTTATTTGCTTTATTTCTGCAATAAAGTTGTGAAGACTTGGAGTTTTAGATTTTGAGACTAAAGACTTGGAGTTGGAATTTTTTTTATTACTATTCAGTAATTTATAATTTGTAATTTGCAATTTCGACTTAGATGCATGGATTATGATTTGTAAATTTTATTGTGTATTTTCTTTACTTTTTTTTTGGTTTTGTAACCTTTTTTTTCTTTCATTCGGAATTTGGATGATTAGGGATTTTTAGTTTTATTAGTATTTTTTCATTTTTTTCTATATTTTGTTGTATGTTAATAATAAATTAAGTTGAGAATATTCTCAAAATCAGGACTTGGGCCAAAACTTGACTATTAAAGTCAGTTGGGCCGAAACTGGAAAAGTTGCCCATTGGGGTAAGGGTCAGACCGATCGGATTAGACCGATTGGCAACCGTCCAGTCCAGTCCATAGGCCACTTCAGTCTGATCCAAGGTGGGAAAACTATGGACCGAACCCCTTCGGTCTGGTTCACAAAATCCCCTATGGATCGATCAGGCCGAACTGAATTCACCCCGAGACATTACAGTATTTATGTTTTTATGATTTTTTGTGAAATTAAGATTAGGCCTTGTTTGGGAAGTGAGATGAGTTGAGAACATCTCATCCTAAAATTTCTCATAATCTCCTTCTGAAACATCTCTTAAACAAGAAAGACTTTCAATTTCAAGTCTTCAACTTTTAAATCTAATCATTACAACTTTCTCAAACTTTCAAACAAAACATAAAGATACAATACAATTTTTTCAAATTTCAAAATAAAAATATTATTAAAAGATTATATTCAAACATTTTTTTTAACTTTATAATATTTTTATTCAACTTTTTGTCTCTCATTTCCCAAACCTAATAAAACATCTTAACTCAAACCATTTCACTACTATTGACAGAATTCTCATCTCATCTCATCTCATCCCATTACCCAAACATGCAAATTTGTCTCTTGTTATTTTACATAAATGTGTCATACATTAGAAAATTTGGCCCCCTCTTAGAAATTTTATTGTTCTGCCACTATTCATGAGTGAGGTTCAGGTGGACTGATCATGTGTTTCTCAAGTTGAGTGTCAATCTTAAGCTAGGTGTATGATCTAGGGCTTAATGTACTTGGAGTGTTTTAGGTTCTGGTAAAGAAGAGTTATAATGGGTGTACTAGAATTCATTATTTTATGTGGATGATCCTAGGTTAAAAAAAGAATTTATTGATGATGCTTTTGATGTCATACGATAGACTTGCATGAACGAATAAAAGAAACTGAAACCCAAATAATTTGGCTTAGGGTCATCATGTTTAGAATTAGGGTTGTTGATGTTTGGAGGAGTTAGACACACGTCTCATCCTTAGGTTTAGTTGCATGCTGCATACGTTATTAATATCAAGAGATGCTTATACAACTACATGAATTATTATAGGTTCCATTTGAGGACTTTGTGACTCATACTTTAGTTTTGAGCAAATTCTAATCTTCATTCACCAACTTAACAAAATTGGAATTTGTGATGTCTTGCCTCTTTTGTTTTCTCTCTCGGTGCTTCTTAGCTTTCTTTCCAATTGGTCTCTCCAAATCTACATGCAATGGTGTGGCGTCCCATCCCTTAATAAGGTCTTGGTGACATTCTGTGGTGCCAAGGGTGCCAAGAAAATAGTCAACACCCAGGGTTTGGTCGGGTTAGGCATGCCTCGCCTATATGGAGGTTGTGATAACCTGGACTAAGCCAATTCCTCACTCGTTGCTTTTCCATTTTCTATCTTGGTCCAATTAGATTTGATCCCAATAGTTTATGAAGACTAGAACCTTGTAAGTAAAGTTGACCCTTTCTTTCACTAGTGAGATAGGCGCCCAAGCCCAAAAAGAAGCCCAAAGTCTAGAGATTTAAGCCATAAGGGTTTAGGGTTTTGCTGTAAGGAGAAGGAGCCTAATTGGAAGAGAGACCCTTAAGTTAACCTAAGCCACAATCATTAGAGCCATATGAAAGGATTTTCAGTTTTGGCAAGCAACTTTACACTTGGCAAGCATGCAACTAAGCTTCTAGAATAAGCTTGTAAGAAGAAAGGGGAAAGGCCATTTTCAGCCATAGGGAAGGAGGTGCCATTTGGCACACATGCAAGAGGGACCTTTGAGGGAATAAGCCATAGGGTTTTAGTTTTGAAGAGCGACACATCACTTGGAAATCATTCCATATCCCTCCACTAGGTCATTGTATTTGGACCCAAAAGTGGAAGAAGAAAGGGAAGGACAAGATTTTTGGGCATGGCAAAACACATGCAACTTGCCACATGGCATTCATGCATTAGCTTCCTAGGGTTTCTAGAAGATTCTAGTCATGATAGGAGATATTTAGGGTTTCGGCCAATGAGGATCTACACGCCACCCTTGTTCTTTGCATGGGTTCATTTAACCTAGACCACAAAAGAGATTATAAAAGGCTTTTAGGGTTTCGGCTAGGGCAAGAAAATGCCACATGTCTTTAATTCAAGAAGTGTCCCTTAGGATTCCCAAGAGAAGCAATGATTAAAATGAAAATTAAAATGAAGGGATTTCAGCCATGACAAGAAGAGGGCACCACTTGGCACCCATGTAGCAACAACCCTTCGGTTTCCACATCAGAGTAATGATAAGAGAGAGAGTTAGTGGGGGCATTAATGGCCAGGCGCCCTTATCCTTTCCCGAAGGGCGTGTAACCTTGAGTTGCATGTCCTGATACTTCAGTCTCAGTCCAATTCCAAGCAGGGTATTGGGGCGTCATAGAAGTGCATATGTTGGGTTTTAGATTTAAAGGTCGCAGTGGAAAAATAGAGGTTTTGTAACGGCCCAAAAACCTAGGAGGATTTCTGTGATGCCTCCAGATTCCGCTTGGGATTGGACGGTGTTTGAAGCGAACATCTGCTACCTCCTGAGTTTCTCTGTGTTATGTTGGAGTGCTCCCAGCTCTGAATCGGGCTTGTCCTCGTCCTTCATATGGTCATCATGTCCTTTACTCACTTGGTGTTGGGCGAACCTTCCTTTGTTGCCCCATGCTGTCCCGCAACTAACAGGCTCTCTACGTGTTGCTTGCCATACTTCTACCTTGGCCGCATGTTGCTTGTCCGACTGCCTCATTGTCGCCAGCATTTTACTCACATTAGGGGATTCCTTCCCTTGCTTCAGTGTAGCCCTCACAAAAATGCCACGACATAAGTCATCCAATCATATTGTTGGCCTCCATAATTGAAAAATAAATCAGCATTTAGTATATTATTTTTTGGGAGGTGGGCAAAGGGGGTTGGGTTATATCATGCCCACCTAATTCATTGATTGAGTACGTTCCATATTGTAAACCAAAGATTGGCAGACATCCAAAACGGTAGGGACAGCCAGTCTAATTTTGCTTTTTAATATATCTTGAGAAAACTAGAAAATAAAAAATAAATCGAAACAGAGTGACCACATCATTAGGCTATGGAACCATACCTAAGCCCTAAGGCCAGGTACGTCTATAATTGAGGCACCGAATGTATCATCCTCAGATTCATGCACACCTGCAGACTGAAAAGCTTACCCACTTTCAAAATAACTAAAAAGAAAAGGAGCAACTGCATCACCGAGTCTATCATGTCATCGTACAAACTAACTTTATCTCAAAAAACAAATGTAGTGTACTAAAGAAATTGGAACAAATGGCTGGAAATGAATTACTTTCAATAAAAATGCTGATCTTCTCGTTGGGCGCTGGGCTACCGTTGGGTTTTTATTTTTATTTTTTTATTTAATAATTAAAAAATTATTTTCTGATATTGTTATAAATTTTTGTTTTTTTAAAAAATATTTAAAAATATACATGTGAAAAAAATAAAAAATAAAAAGACATCCAAAATAAACTAACAAGAACCAACTGTAGCTGTAGAGCCACCCTTACTTTAATAACTAATAAGATATTTAAGATTCTCAGATGTTTTTTTATTCTTCACTTTAATAGTATAGCTGATATGTCAATAAAAAATTTACCAATTAAATTTTTAGATATATAGATAATCGTAGAGCGCATGAATATATTACATGTGTTAATGTCATGTTTTATACGTCATTGAGCCAGATTCCAGCAAATCAGGTTTTTAAAGTTGGGCCTGCTCAAACAAAGAAGAACGAAGCTGGGAGAGGGTGGCCTTGGGGTCGGAAAGTCTCTGATGCTAAAGTTAGTAGAGTATTTTAAAAGTTTATAAATAATGAGAGAGTCCAAAGAGTTTTTCTAAGCATTTTTTCGTACCTAAAAGTTGCTATTTATACTGAAAATTTGGGAGGACAGATCATGTCTGCCCCTTGGAACCCATGTCATTTTTACTGTTCCTTTTGTAAGAGTAATTTACATGCGGTGTGCCTCTGCGACGATGCCATTAATGTGGTGTGTTGCTTAGGTAGTGGTGTCATTAATGCGGCGTGGTTCTCCGATTTGCTTGACAACCCTAATAACATTTTCCTTTCCGCCTTTGTTGGCACGTCTTCCGATAACTATGCTTGTACTCAATGACATCCTTTCAGTTGTGTCAGTATTGAGGGCAACAAGCAGTTCTTCGCCTGCGCATTGCTTGGTGGTGCGTATTCCCTGGGATTCGAAATATCTCACACCCTTTTCTTCTACCACGGGGCGTGGGAGATTAACCGCAACGTCCTTCCTTTATAAGCACAATTGGACAGTTGTATTGTCTTCTTTCTCTGTACCGTGATCTTATCGCCCTTCTTTTCTTCTAACTTCACATTATTTTACGGTCGACCTGGGGGTTTTTGACGTAGGAAATTATGGGCTTTGTGTTAGGCGAGGGGATTGCAGTCATCCAAAACTTTACGATCCACCCCGCTAGCGCCTAACCTATTCTCGACGACCCCGCTGGCCGATGGCTCTCTACTTATATTGTCCTCGTTCACCCTTGTTAGTTAGTTGTGCCTTTAGTGATATTGTTTAACGAGGCCGATGTCTCTCCACTTTTTCTTTAAGTCAATTTCTTTCTTTTTTCCTGTCTGTCTCTTGGATGCACTTTACCCCGCCTAGTCCTTTAGTTCTTTCATTTTGCGTTGTCGTGCTTTATTTTGATATGCAACTGAAAAAAAATAATAATAATAATAAGTGTCATCAACGTATGTCGGCCCTCATTCGCTACCGTTTGGCTTGGAGGGGATGGAAATCCCCCTAAGAGTTAAATTGCGTCAGGGAGACTCCGGTTGCCTCCTCGAGAGAGGGGAGGCAGAAAGTGTTTTCTAACCCGCCTCTATGTCCCTCCCAGTAGCACCGTGGTTGTGGAGTTGAATTAAATAATCTAGGCTGCTCTTTACTGTAATGGGGGTCGGGGTGAGTATTTGGATGACCGAGAGGCCGGACCCGTTCTTCGTCGCGGGAGGGACAATGTGGCCTCTGGTTCAACGTGTCCTTTTTGTCCCCATAGGAGGTAGGTTGCTTGGGTAGTTTGTAACTGGACTCACTCCCTCCCGTTGGCATTGCAGAGGGTAAGTTTGGGTTAGGCTGGTATTGATCCCACACTTCGTCGTTGCGGAGGTCAGAGTAAGTTATTCGAGTAGTTGGGGGTTGATTCCGCTCTCCACTATGAGGATACAAGGTGGCCTCTGGTTCGACCCGTTTCTTTGATTCGTGAGGAGGTAGATTGTTTGAGCAGTCTATAACTGGACCCGCTCCTGCATGTTGACGATTACGATGAAGGTAAGTCTTCATTTTTTAGCAGTTGAGGACTACTCGCACTCTGTCGGGGAGGAGTCTGAATGCCTTAAGCCAAACCGCCCCTTTGCCCCCCAATGAGGTAATCCAGACAGCGATGTGGCCGGTCCACTAGTTCGTTGCGATGGGTCGAGGTAAGTTTTCGAGCAGCGTCGGGGCCGAACTCGCTCTCCATCATGGGAAAGACAAGGTGGCCTCTAGCTCAACCCATCCCTCTGTTTCCCGCTGGAAGTAGGTTGTTCGAGCAGTCTATTACTGGATCGCTCCTGCTCGTTAACATGGCAGGGAAGGGTAAGTTTTGGGTCAGGTTGGCGCTGAACCCACTCTTCATCATAGCGAAGGTTGGGGTAAGTTATTTGAGTAGCCATGGGGTTGGTCCCACTCTCTATCGTGGGGAGATAAGGCGGCATTTGGCTCGACCCATCTCCTCGGTCTGCAGCGTGGTAGGTTGTTCAAACAGTCTGCTACTGGACTCACTCCCGCCTGTTAACGTCTTGTTTCGTACGATTTTGGGCTAGTTCCAGTAACTCGGGTTTTTAAAGTTGGGTCTGCGAAAACAAAGAAGAAAGAAGCTGGAAGAGGGTGGCCTTGGGGCAGGGGAGTCTCCGATGCTAAAGTCAATAGAGTATTTTGGATGTTTGTAAATAACAAGAGAGTCCAATGAGAGTTTTTCGTACTTGAAAATTGCTAATTATACCGAGAGTTTGGGGGATAGATCATGCTTATCCCCGTGGAGCACATGTCCTTTTTACTGTTTCTTTTTTCAGAGTCATTTAATTGCGGCATGCCTATACAACAATGCCATTAATATGGCTGTTGCTCGAGTAGTTGTGACATTAATGCGACGTGGTTCCCCAATTTGCTTTACTATGTTGATGTATTCGGTGATCTGTCGATGTTCTATTGTCAGAAAAATAAAGGTTCTCTGTTTTTCTTGTTCTGCCCATGAGCGGGATGAGGTCGAGTGGCGTCAGGCCTGTCTGTCTCATCAGCCATCCTTGCTTAGTTTCCCTTGCAGGCGAGTTGCTTCGTGGGCAAATCTAGGCCCTGGGGTCAGGTATCGAGGTGAAACTCATTACTCTTGACTGAGCGCCTAGTGAGTTTATGAGTGAGGGGGAAATCCCCTTATAATATGCTTAATTTCATACTCATTGATCATAATAGTATTGTTGTTTAACAATACATTAATGTTCTCTTTGTTTATGCTTAAGTTCAAGACCCATCGAAATTCTAAAATTCTTTAACATATTTAAGATGTTGAACATTTTATACTATTAAGAGAGACATACATATAGACTCATTTTATTTAATATAGTGTTTTGTTGCATCGATGACATAGAGTATAATATTAGAGAAATAATATTATGGAGTCTATACTGTATTTATCTCTCCTATCCTCGATTTATCAAAAATAGTTAGAGAAAATATTTAAAAAAATAATTCATAAATAACTAAATAAGTATCCTAAAAGAGAATATATTCTATTAAATTTAAACACATCAAATCAAAATAATATTATTTTATTACATAATTCTATATAAGTTGTTAATTAGTGATAACTTTTTCATTTGCACCGAGGAATATAAAAGAAAGGTAAATAGTAAACAAACTGGTACATTTTATTGATGCTTTTTTTTAATAGTTAAGGAATTAGTGAATTTATATATTTATTTTTTAAAAAATATTATAAATAAATAATCTTTCTATTCTCTCGATTGGCTGTATGGTTTCACGCAGAGGTGTAACCGGTCCGGTCTGGTCCGGTCCGGTCCGGTTTTGGATAAAATCTAGGACCAAACCGATATGTACCGGTTTTGTATTGTTCAAAACCGATTACGTCCCGATTACCCTCATAAACTGGTACCTCCAATTTTACCGGTTTCTGGTCCGATCTGGTTCCTTTTCTCAATTTTTTTAAATATAAAAAACATATAATAAAGTGTTACTTGTTATGATAAAATATTATTAAGAATTTAATACATATATATATATATTATGTTTAAAGCATATGATCAATTAAATTTTTAATTTTAAAATTAAACTTTTATTTTATAAATTATAACAACATTATCTCATATATAATTATATTAATAACATATGATCAAACAGATTATAAATGTTTATATTTAAGATTAACATTTTATGTTATAATTTATGAATTATAATATAAAATTATTTTATATATGATATATAATTATATATATTATATATAAAAATTTAATATATAATTATATATTATATATAGAAATATTTTGTATAATATATAAATTAATTTTAATATATATATTTTTCTAACCGATTCGATTTGATCCGGTCTGATCTTAAAAATAATAAAATTAAAATCGACCGAAATAGAAACTGATTTCAAATCAGACTAATTTAAAACTGGACAAATCGATCCAATTCAATCTGATTTTCTAATTTTCTGATGTAAATTTACATCCCTAATTTCACGTAGCATTGTCCTAAAGGAAAACGGTGGACGCTGTTGGACAAGCTGGCACTGACAGATCTTCTGTTGGCACAAATACGGATAAAGAAGTAATAATAATTTGAATAGAATAATAGAACGAGCGAAAGAGAAAATTACGAATGCTAGGAAGAGACGTCATGAAAAGCCAGGACCTGAGGAGGGTCATCCCTCCCCAATCGCCACCTATATATGCACGCGTTGTCCATAATACCCACCAAGGGGATGCTGACCCTTCAACACGTGTGCTTTCACCTCCAAGATACAACTCTCAAAAGTTGTCTTTCACTCCGAAGTCCGAACTCACCATTCACCCCTTTCTGTTTCCCTCCTAATCTTGTTTAGAATATAAACTCATTTCAATTTATTTTAATTTATTATTATTATTTTTTTAAATTTTAATATAAAATATAATAAATAATTTAATTTTTTTAAAATTTTAAAATAATAATAATATTTTAAAATAATATTCTAATAATATTTTATCATCTTAATTCAATTCAACTCAATTCAATATTTAAATACAATCTTTACATTTATTGCTCACTTCAATTATTATTTCTCCAAATCAAATAGATATAAATATTATTACATATTTTTATCCCTTGTTTTTTCACATTTTTCAAGAAATTTTTTGTTCAAATCAAAATCAGAGTTCAATTTAATTATATTATACGAGTTATATAAATCATCTCATCTAATATGATCAAATCTTATTTAATTATTATAAAAAAATTTAAATTTTTATATAAAATACAATAAATCATTTAATTTATTAAATTTTAAAAAAATATTATTATAATAATATTTTATTCGAATTATAACTTTTATCTTATATTACAAACAAGTCAATGGTATTTTTTATTTTTATATATGATATAAAATAAGTTGAAATTAAAATTAAAAATTAAATTAAATTAAATATTATTATAATATAATATTTTTTTTTAATATTAGAAATTCTAGGAAGAGACGTCACGAAAAGCCAGGACCCGAGGGTCGTCCCTCCCCAATCGCCAACCCTGCACGCGTTGTCCATAATACCCACCAAGGGGATGCTGACCCTTCAACACGTGTGCTTTCACCTCCATGATACAACTCCCAAAAGTTGTCTTCACTCTCACCATTGACCCCATTCTGCTTCCCTCCTAGTCCCGGTGTTTATTTCTTTGCATTTAGATTGAGATTAGACGTTGAGTTGAGTTTTTATTTTTTTAAAATAATAATAAATTAAATAGTAAAAATAGTTATATAAATTTTAAATAAATTGAATTTAAAGCATATTTAAATATCAAGATAAGTTTAATATTTTTTATGAGAAAAGTTATGGATCTCACGTATCAAAATGCTTTAAATTGAAAAAAAATATGAATTTCACGTGAAAAAGGGTTTGAAGTTGGGATGAATTTAGTAATTTGAGAATTAAGTATTTAAATATTAAACTCAGTTTAAAAATAGACTGAATTTAACTGAGTTTGAGAACCAAACACAATATTATTGCTCACTTCAATTATTATTTATCCAAATCAAATAGATATAAATATTATTACTTATTTTTATCCCTTGTTTTTTCACACTTTTCAAGAAATTTTTATTCCGACCAAAATCATTTTTCAGTTTAATACTATTAGACAAGTTATATAGGCTATCTCATCTCATCTTATTTTATCTAATTTAATTATTATAAAATTTTTAAAATTTTTACATAAAATAGTTTAAATCATTCAAATTTTTTACATTTTAAAAAATTATTATTAAAAAATTATATTATAATAATATTTTATTCGAGTTATAACTTTCATCTTATATTACAAACAAGTTAAAGATCTCTTTTGTTTTTACAAATTAGATGAAATAAATTAAAATTAAAGTTAGAAGTTAAATAAAATATTATTAGAAAATATTTTTTTAATGTTATTCTTGTTTTGAAATTTGAAAAAATTGAATTATTTATTTTATTTTATATAAAAATTTAAAAAATTTATAATAATTAGATAAAATTAATTAAGAATAATTATAAAAAGGGAAATGCTATATCTCCCGCTGGGAGCTCCCGCTTGGAACTCCCGCTGGAGATTAGTGTATTTTTTATGTGTTTTTTTTTTAAATTATTTTTTATATAGATTTTTTTAATAATTTTAAATATTTTTAAAAAATAAAAAAATTCAAAATATTATTAAAAAATAATTTCTTAATCACGAAGTAAAATAAAAAATTATAAAAAAATATTTTTTTATTTTACTTTGTGATTAAGAAAGTATATTTTAATGATTTTTTTTTACTTTCTAATTAAGGAAGTATTTTTAATGATGTTCTAAATTTATTTTATTTTTTTAAAAATATTTTTTATAGTTTTTTATTTTACTTCATGATTAAGAAAGTATTTTTTAATATATATTTTTTTACTTTCTGATTAAGAAAATATTTTCTGAATGATGTTTAAATTTATTTTATTTTTTAAAAATATTTTAAAATAATAAAAAATTTATATAAAAAATTACTTAAATAAAACACATATAAAATAACACTACACCCCCAGCGGGAGCTCCCAGCGGGAGCCCCGAGCGGGGGCTGTAGCATCACCCTCAAAATAAGATAGACTAACGATACAGTAATATTTTATGTTTTTATTTTTCTATGAAAGAACCTTGATTGCGTGGCAAAATGTAGAGTAACAAAGAATGGTCCCCCCAGAGGCAGAGAGAGGGAGAGACGGAGGGTGAAAGAAAGAATCTTTTTTTATTAGAAAGCATCATACTGTTGGCGATGGCCATCTTTTTCAGTCCAATTCAACTGGACCCTCTTTTTTGGAACTCTAAAGTATCTTGGCTATAAAGTTAGGTATAGGTCAAACTGTAACTTCTATTCCCCCATCATACATGTATTCATTACTCATTTGTGATTTGACTTTAAAAGGAATGATGCATGCATGCTCTAAAATATCCGGCCTCCAAGCTCTTATTGAAAAGTTGAATATCAGATTAAAACATATGGATTAGTATTTGGTAAAGTTTAAATCATTATGGTTTTTGGACCATTTTTTTAGATGATTATTTCCCCCTTAAATAATTCAATCGCCTAAACAAAAAAAAAAAAAATTGGCATGGTGAAATTAAAGTAATTCAAGGTGAAATTCTATTAGGTTTAAATGGATTTAACAAATAAATTAATTAAGAGTAAAAGTCTATCGTTAACAAGATAAGATGAACTGAATTTTTTATTTAAGTTCCTAACAAAATAGAGGTAATAACTTCTCACTTAGCTAGCTAACACACCATTGATCGACGTATTTTAATGTTGTACGTTAGATTGTAAAATTATTTTTATTATAAAATAGATCTAATGTATCATATAAAGTCATATCAGTTTATAAATTTATTTTTGTATGATCTTCTAGTAGCTGCATCACTTCTCAACATAAAAACACTAAATCCAGATAATACGTGCATTCATTCCAATGAATTCTTGAGAGTCCACGGAGAGAAAAATCACTCATTCTATTTATTTATTTTCATTTGGCATAAAAATATAATCTTTGAATTTTGAAGATTATTTAACTTTTTCGTCTTATATGATATCCCACTTTAATACTCATTGAACATTCATAAATCTAATTGGACCAAAGATGAATTGAATTTTGCCATTGCTATTGCAATCCATAGCTCTCTAACCAAATGTTTAAAATTCAAAGACGCAAAGTAAAATCAAATACAAGGAATCACGTTGATGTGACCATTTCCTTTTTAAAGCAATAAACTTGTCATGTCACTTTTAGTGGAAGGAACTCGAAGTAGTTTGTACCATCAGGGGGTGGTGATGGCTGGACCGCTTTTTAGCATGACAGTGATGTTCATTCCATTTGAAACGGATGGTAGAGCGAAAAAACAGTAAAAATAATGTTTAAAGTAAAATGAGTTATACATAATATTTTTTACAACATATTTCATAATAATATATTAAATAATAGATAATTTTATAAAATACTTTATAAAAATATTCTTATTTTATACTGTAAAATGTGTTGTAAAAATATATTATGTATAAATACTCATGTTTTAATTATATTTTCTAAACTGTTTATTTAATCATTTTATATTTTAAATGAACAAACACTCTGAAGTCTGTCTTTCTGTCTCTCACTGATCTCCCTCGGCAGTCGACCATTTGCAAGTCAAAAGGAACCCACGACCCACCCATTAAAATTGTAGTATAAAAGGGCCAAGAGCCCCCAAACCATGTAGTTCAAGTGCCTTACAACAGCTCTCGCCCAAAACCATTTCTATAGCTCTATCTTTCCATCCTAATCCCCCTTTACAAACACACAAGAAACTACAGCCTACAACAATGGTAGTCCTGTCCAAACCAACAATAGAACAGTACTCTAACATCAGAAACTGCTTGAATCCCACATTATACTCTGGAATTCCCCTGATAGATCTCTCGAAACCCGACTCCAACCACCTCATAGTCAAGGCCTGCGAGGATTTTGGATGTTTTAAGGTCATCAATCATGGAATTTCAATGGAGTCCATCGCCAACTTAGAATCTAAAGCTGTCAGATTCTTCTCTCTACCACTCTCACAGAAAGAAAAAGCAGGGCCTTCTGCTCCTCTGGCGTATGGTAACAAGAGTATTGGACCCAACGGGGATATTGGTTGGGTGGAATACCTTCTTCTCACAGCCAATCTAGATTCATGTTCTCAGACATTTCTGTCAGTTTTCGGAGAAAACCCAGAAAAGTTTCGGTATGAAATTCAGACAGAACCAACCTGAAGTTGAACTTGATTCACATGGATAGCAATTTTGTTTTTTGTTTTCCGAATATCCAAGTAATTGCTAAAATAACATGTTTATGCTGTTTTTGTTTATTGCAGTTCTGTTTTCAATGACTATATATCAGCTGTGAGGAAAATGGCATGCAAGATTTTAGAATTGATGGCTGATGGATTGAAGCTTCAACCGAGAAATTTGTTCAGTAAGCTTCTGATGGATGAACAGAGTGACTCTGTTTTCAGGCTAAATCACTACCCTCCATGCCCAGAGCTTCAAGCTTCGAAAGGCGCCAATATGATCGGATTTGGAGAGCACACTGACCCACAAATCGTTACCGTGCTGAGATCCAACAACACATCAGGCCTCCAAATTTCTTTAAGAGATGGGAATTGGATTTCAGTCCCACCTGATCAGAACTCATTCTTCATTAATGTTGGTGATTCTTTGCAGGTACAGCTACAGTTATAACAGTAAAGGAAAGATTACAGTTACATCAACTTCCTGTTCCCATGGATAAGATAGAGCTTCCTTGGTTGATTCATTGAGTTTTTTTTTTTTGTTTTTTCCTTTTATCTTACAAATATTATTCTGTTAACGGCTTTTCTTTGTTTGGTGGATCAGGTTATGACTAATGGAAGGTTCCAAAGCGTAAGGCACAGGGTATTGACAAACAGCTTGAAATCTAGAGTTTCAATGATATATTTTGGGGGACCACCTTTAAGTGAGAAAATAGCTCCATTACCCTCACTCGTGGAAGGAGAAAAAAGCTTGTACAAAGAGTTCACGTGGTTTGACTACAAGAAATCTGCTTACAATTTAAGATTGGCAGATAACAGGCTTGAGAACTTTAAGAGAATTGCAGCCCCGTAATGTAACATACCTCTCACGTTTTAGGCAAAACAAAACGGTGTTTCAATTCTTAGAGCACTACCATGGATTATGTAAAACAAATTGTAACGCCTCGCTCCCGAATAAAATTATTTTTTTTTTAATTTTCGAGAAACTGGTGTGCTACTAAACTTTTACTTAAAAACTTTTTCTTTTTAACGAAGCGTCAGAGATGAAAGATCCCATAAATAAATAAATTTCATCTTTATTAAATACTTAAAATCAATAAAGTCTCATGTACTTATCAAAATAAATTATTAAACTAAAATCTTAAAACTAAGCATAACATAAACTCTCTAGGCCTCTGCCTTGTCTCCCTGGGCCAAGTCCTATCTTGCAGTCCCATCCTCATAAAGATCATCGTTTGAGGTGATTAAAATATAGAAATATTAAAAAATGAGTCGAATACTCAATAAGTAACACATCATACAATAAACATAATAAATATAAGGTTTCTTGAAGAATATGCATACTCATAAATACATACATAAATAATATGAATATGAACTTATTTTTCACTTGTCATAGGCCAATAGCTACTATTGACTCTTGTGAGTTAGGGTTAGCGAATCTAAGCAGGTTTAGATTCCGCCCATGGTCGCAGGTTGTGGAATCCATATATAAGGAATACATACTGGATGCACTACCAGCATGTACAACCTGACATGAGTATGTCCAACAAGAGTCACAAAACATCATGCCAAGTAAGCAAGGTTGAAGGCCAAATGGAAGTGATCCTGATGCAACAACTAATTGGGTTTTAAATCCATCATAACCGGCCCGATATATATATCCATTTTAAGATTTTCTTATGTCTAAATTGAAGTTGAAGACATTATATTTCCAACTTGACAAGTTTCAGTGGATTTGGAGGTGCGCACATGGAGATATGACCGTTTTAAGTGGAGTTGTCGAGACTGCCCAAAATTTTAGGATCTTGTTTCCTTCCTACTTGACATTTGAAAAAGCATGCTTGTCCCCTTGACAACTTTCTCATGAATTTAGCATGTTTGTCTTTAGATTATTCTCAATCCTATGCTTAGAGGATTGTTCTAAGCTTCTATAAGTATTTGTGTTTGTAAGTGTAGAGAGACTAGAGTTTATGAGTTGAATTAGCCTTTGGCTTTGTGAGAAGAGAGAATTCTTCTTCTTGTAATTCTGTATCTCTTTGGTATAATCCTTATAGTGGTGAATTCCTATAATTCTGTATCCCTTGTTTTAATCCTTTGGGTGGTGATATTCTATATTCCTTTGGTGTTATTTCTTGGGTGGTGAACTCCTATCTTTCATTTCTTTGTTTGATTGTTGAGTTTCCTCCACCTCCATTACAATATAGTATCAAATTAGTATCAGAGCTTTGGTTTCTTAAAGGTGATTTCTAACGCCTTGGTTTCCATAGTTCTTGTTATTATGGCTGGTTGTGGTCGTCGTGCTCAAGCTAATCTAGTAGCAGCTCCAGTAGCACCGCCCCAACGAGACCCACGAGATATCGAAATGGATGCCTTGAGGAGACAAGTACAGCAGCTCTAACAGCGCCTAAAGCATTACGAAGCTTCTGAACATGGTGCCTCTCATCATGGTTCGGATGTTGAAGTTTCTAGCAATGATGGAGACAATGTTAATCCTTTTCACCGTGCTCGTAGTCATGCCTCAAGTGATAGCACTCCACCTCACCCACGTGACCTAGGAAATCATATTTTCCAACGTCATTATGATGTAAAGCTGGACATTCCAGAATTTGAAGGAAGAATGCAACCCGATGAATTCATTGATTGGCTTAACACCATTGAGCGAATCTTTGATTATAAAGACATTCCAGATCACAACAAGGTGAAGCTTGTTGCCATCAAACTATGAAAACATGCTTCTATTTGGTGGGAACACCTTAAGAGGCAGCGAGAACGTGAAAGGAAGAGTCGCATTGTGACATGGGCAAAGATGAAGAAGGATCTTAAGAAGAAGTATTTGCTAGATCATTATACGCAAGATGCTCTTCTTAAGTTCCACAATTTTTGACAAAATGATCTTACTGAGGAAGAATATACAATTGAGTTCGATCATTCTATGATGCATTGTGACATCGTAGAACCTGAAGAACAAACGATAGCCAGCTATCTTGGAGGGTTAGGTCTTGAAATCAGTAATGTTGTACAATTACAACCTTACTGGACTTGCAATGATGTTTGCAAGCTAGAAATCAAGGTAGAGAAACAATTAAAGGAAAGGGGTAAGAGCAACTATCGGCCTTTCAATCGTGATGGAAACACAAACCGGGGGAGTAGTTCTACTTCCAAGACCACTCCATCAACCAAAACTATAGCTATCAAACCACCTACTAAGAATGAAACTCCATTAGGTTCTAATCGCTTCAATATTACTAATTCAAGTAGAAAATTCTTTAAATGTCATGGTTTTGGGCATATTGCTTCCGATTGTCCAAATCGCAAGATGATCTCCCTTGTTGAGGAAGAATTTGAAGATAATGCTGAGGAGGAGCTAGATGAGGAAGAATCTGAGGAGGAGTTGACATATGCGGATCAAGGAGAGTCTCTTGTCATTCGTAGAATCTTGAAGTCGACTTATGCAGAAGGTGATTGGCTTTGGAACAACATTTTTCACACCAAATGCACTTCCAATGGCAAGGTGTGTAATGTCATCATTGATGGGGAAGTTGTGAGAATGTGGTGTCTACAACCATAGTGGAAAAGCTAAATCTAAAACCAGAAGCTCATTCCCATCCTTACAAACTTCAATGGCTTCGAAAGGGCAATGATATCCAGGTAACTAAGAAATGCTTAGTTCAATTCTCTATTGGGAAAAATTATGAGGATGAAGTTATGTGTGATGTTGTTCCTATGGATGCATGTCATATATTACTTGGTAGACCATGGCAGTGTGATAGGAAAACTATCCATAATGGTCTCAAAAAATACCTATTCTTTTGTAAAAGATGGAGTTAAAGTGACTTTAGCCCCATTGAAAAGAAAATTACTCCTAAACGTTCTAAAGGGAAGGGTTTCAGTTTACTTTCTATAGGTGAAGTTGAGAAAACTTTAATTGAATATGGGGAGGGGTATGCTCTTGTGGTAGTTGAAAAAAAAAGACCTCATTGAAATTCCACTTATAATGCAACCACTTCTTGAGGAATTCCCTGATGTTATTCCTGAAGAACTTCCACCGGCCTTCCACCTATGAGGAGTATACAGAACCAATATTGATCTTATTCCAGGTTCTGTTTTACCTAACAAAACAGCCTATAGGATGAATCCAAGGGAGCACGAAGAGTTGCAAAGGCAAGTTGATGAGTTGATCTCCAAAGGCCCTGTGCGAGAAAGCATGAGTCCTTGTGCCATTCCATCATTTCTAGTACCGAAGAAGGATGGCTCGTGGCGTATGTGCATTGATAGCAGAGCTGTCAAAAAATCACCATCCAGTACCGCTTTACCATCCCGCGGTTGGATGATCTCCTAGATCAGCTTCATGGCGCCACAATCTTCTCAAACATCGATCTTCGCAACGGACATCATCAAATTCACATGAGAGATGGCGATGAATGGAAGACAACGTTCAAAATGAGAGATGGTCTTTATAAATGGATGATCATGCCATATAGACTATCTAATGCTTCGAGTACTTTTATGCGCCTTATGAATCATATTTTCAAACCATTTATGGGTCAATTTGTTGTTGTTTACTTTGATGATATCTTAGTTTACAACAAGTCTCAAGAGCAACATATGGAACATCTTCATCAAGTTTTCCAAACCCTACAAGACCAAAAGTTGTTTGTCAACTTGAAGAAGTGTTATTTCTTCACCAATAGTCTTGTGTTCTTAGGATATCTTGTTTGCAAAGAAGGAATCATGATGGATCCGAGCAAGATAGAGGCAATCACCAGTTGGCCTATTCCTGAGTCCCTTCACGACATAAGAAACTTTCATGGACTTGCATCATTCTATCTACGGTTCATCAAAGGCTTCAGCACCATTATTGCTCCTAACACAGAATGCCTTAAAGGAGGGACGTTCAAGTGGACGGAGGAAGCCCAAAAGAGCTTTGAGCTTCTCAAACAGAAAGTGACGGAGGCCTCAATCCTTACACTCCTAGATTTCTCCAAAGTGTTCGAAGTTGATTGCGATGCCTCTAATTTAGGGGTTGGTGGTGTTCTCAATCAAGAAGGTAAACCAATTGCCTTCTTTAGTGAAAAGCTCAATGAATCTTGAAAGAAGTATTCCACCTATGACAAAGAATTCTATGCTCTTGTTCGCGCATTGGAACATTGGAGTCATTATCTACTCTTTAGGGAGTTTATACTTCATTCAGATCATGAAGCTTTGAAGTACTTAAACAGTCAACAAAAACTCAGCAAGCGACATGCAAAGTGGAGTGAATTTTTGCAAGCTTATTCATTCTCCATCAAGCACAAGTCAAGTAAACTCAATCAAGTTGTTGATGTCCTAAGTCAAAGACACTTTTTACTTAATACCATGCAAGTGCAGGTTTTGGGTTTTGAAATTGTCATAGAACTTTATAAAGTTGATCTTGATTTTGGTGATCCATGGAAGCAATGTTCTAAAGGTCCTAACAACCATTTCCTATTACAAGATGGTTTTCTCTTCAAAGACAATCACTTGTGCATTCCTCAATGTTCGTTGTGAGAAGCCATTATCAAAGAAGCCCATGGAGGAGGTCTTGCTGGTCATTTTGGTAGAGACAAAACTTTAACTCTTGTGCAGGAACATTTGGTTTGGCCTAAAATGGTGCGAGATGTTGTGCAACATGTGAAGCAATGTCAAATTTGCCACCTTGCAAAGAGTCGCATACAGAACACTGGGCTATATATCCCATTATCTATTCCTAATGCTCCATGGAGGATGTTAGTCTTGATTTTGTTGTAGGTTTGCCAAGAACTCAAAGAAACAAAGACTCCATTATGGTTGTGGTTGATCAATTCTCAAAGATGGCTCATTTTGTTCCTTGCAACAAAACTCTTGATGCATATCATGTTGCTGAATTATACTTCAAAGAAATAGTCAAGCTTCATGGCATTCCTAAGACAATCACCTCTGATCGTGATTCCAAGTTCGTCAGACATTTTTGGCGTACTCTTTGGCGGAAGCTTGGCACTATCCTTCAATTCAGCTCTGCTTATCATCCCCAAGCAGATGGTCAACTGAAGTTGTTAATCAAAGTTTGGAAAGTCTCTTGAGAAGCTTTGTAGGGAAGAACATCTGTTAATGGGATTGCCTCCTAGCTCAAGCTGAATTTGCCTATAATATGTCTACAAGCCAAACCACTGGTTGTAGCCCATTTGAAGCTGTCTATTGATTCGAGGCCGATAAGCGAACAAATGAGATCAAGAAGTTACATGAGTAGATTCGAGGCCATATTGAGAAGTAAAATGAGAAGTACCGCACACAAGCAAATAAACATAGAAAGCCAGCAACTTTCAAGCAAGGAGATCTAGTATGGATTCATCTTTGAAAGGAGCGTTTTCCCTCGAAACGTCGATCTAAACTTGTACCACGAGCTGATGGTCCATTTAAGGTACTTCAACGCTTGGGAAAAATGCTTACAAGATTGAACTCCCTTGAGATTGTGGAGTTTCTACAACTTTCAATGTGAGTGAATTATCTCCCTATGAAGAAAATGAAGAAATCGTGGACTTGAGGGCAGTCCTCAACGACTGGGGGAGCCTAACGTGGGTATGTCCAACAAGAGTCACATAACATCATGTCAAGTAAGCAAGGTTGAAGTCCAAATTGAAGTGATCCTGATGCAACAACCAATTGGGTTTTAAGTCCATCATAATCGGCCCAATATATATCCATTTTAAGAATTTCTTATTTCTAAATTGAAGTTCAAGACGTTATATTTCCAACTAGACAAGTTTTAGTGGATTTGGAGGTGCGCACATGGAGATATGACCGTTTTAAGTGGAGTGGTCGGGACTGCCCGAAATTTCAGGATCTTGTTTCCTTCCTACTTGACATTTGAAAAAGCATGCTTGTCCCCTTGACTACTTTCCCATGAATTTAGCATGTTTGTCTTTGGATTATTCTCAATCCTATGCTTAGAGGGTTGTTCTAAACTTCTATAAGTATTTGTGTTTGTAAGTGTAGAGAGACTAGAGTTTATGAATTGAATCAGCCTTTGGCTTTGTGAGAAGAGAGAATTCTTCTTCTTGTAATTATGTATCTTTTTGGTATAATCCTTAGAGTAGTGAATATCTATAGTTCTGTATCCCTTGTGTTAATCCTTTGGGTGATGATATTCTATATCCCTTTGGTGTTATTTCTTGGGTGGTGAACTCCTATCTTTCATTTCTTTGTTTGATTGTTGAGTTTCCTTCACCTTCATTTCAATATGGTATCACAACCTAGCAATGCAAGATGGCCATAACATATGGTACCATCTTCATATCATGACATAGGCCGTTGTGTATCTCCTTGAGGATTCTAGTGAGCATGTTCCTTGGAGGTTTTGCCTTGCATGCATCATTAGTGAGTTCATTTAGGCTTCAACTAGAGTGCATGCCATGCATTTCTTGAGATAGGTTATGGATTAATAGATAACATGCATCATTTAGACGTCTAAGGGCATTTTCACAATTTTCCTTCCATGTCAATATTTATTTTTCATTAAGTTAGTTAGATTCTAACTTAACAAAATTTATTTCACAGCCAGCACTTCACTTACAACTCCAGTAGTCCATAAGTTGGCCTCTAACTTACACTTTGATTATCATTTATGATTTATTGATAAATGTCGCATTCATTTTATAACTATCATTTTGAGCATGAAATTTCATATCTTATGTTCAATTTTTATTTTGCATACAACTATCATTTTTGAACTGTGACACATACATGCATATCATGAAAAATTATTTTATCACGACCCCAAAGACTAGGATGAAGAAGTATCCTGGTGGAACTTTTCTATCCACGCTGGAGTGATTAAATATGAAGTGGTAACCCTGGGTTGACAAAAAACAGTCAACAGGTTTCGAATAGGTTCTTTTTAAAGAACGATGGAGCAGAGTCATACATTACGACACCTAATGCTAGTAGGTGTACATGTTTTGATTTTTACGATGTTATGTTATATTATAAATGTATTGAGAACGAGTTTGTAGAAAACGTATTTCAACGTGAGTTATACTACGGTCACAGTGCTCACAGTGCATATGGGGAACTGTGATGATACCATACGTTACGTTAATTCCATGATTTTATGATAAAAGACTAAGTTTTTACGACGGAAGTGAAATTATGTTCTCTGCAAGAAAATATGTATAAAAAATATATCTTCTTGAGAAATCTGAAAGGGAGGCAAGTTCAGTTTTTCTGCATTGCATGCATTTCATGTTTATAATTTTTCATGCATAGTCTATCTTTTTGTGCATGAGTTGTCTAACTTACTGAGATTTCAAGTAAATCTCACACTCTTTGTAAACCGACTATCATTTCACTCGAAATGACAGAAGTTGTAGATACAGATGGACCTAATGGACCAATGGATCAAGAGGATCGAGGAGGAACTAGACATCGACAGGAGACTTGATCTTATTTTGATATTCTAGGCATAACCCTTCATGCCATAGAACACATGAAGCAGCTGGTTTAGATTCTTTTGGATAACTTGATATTTTGTACTAAGATTAAGCTACCTGATATTTTGAAACTTTTGGTTTAATCAATATTATTGGAATGATTTAGTTATTCTGGCACAAGTTCATTTTCACCCATACTTTATGCTGCAATTATTGCATACTGCTAGCTACATTTTTAGGATGCATTGCATACTTATCATGTACGGGAGTATGTAACGTTGTGTTGTATGTCTTGACGCTCTAAGTCTCCGTTACATCCCAAGCGGAGGATGTGAGTGTCACACCAATTGTGATCCTCAAGCAAAAATTAACTCTAAAAATAAAACTCGCAATCCTATGCTAATTAGGATTAAAGGAGTTAATGGCCAAGTCTTAATGACTTTTTAGCGGGGTGTTACAGGTTTTGATTATTAAGAACTAGTACTGCACTGAACCACTTAAAAATCGAACCAAACTCACTGATTCAGTTCGATCCGATCCCTTTTTTTTTACACCCCTAATCTATTGAATTTCTTTCGGGTCGTTACATCCTCCTATCCTAAAAAGAAGATTTTGTCCTTGAAAGCTCGGTGTGCGTATAGAATATAACTAACTACCATACAAAAGAAGAAGATACTTCTCACATCGCTAATATCCAAACTGAACAAGTTCTAGGCTTCACTTGGGATTTGACGAACCTTGAAGTATCAGGATGTGCAACATAAAGTCACTTACCCTCATTCATGACAGTTAAATATGTAGTACACCTAGTATGCATATAATAGTGTGCAAGATTCGCAGTGGATACATATTTTTTTTCTTTGAGCAATACATAATGTACCAGAAATACTATATCCAAAAAACATAAATATGATTCATATATACATTATAAATAGATAGCCAAAATGTTACGACTCATGTCCAACATGTCTGTAACAAAATAAGTACCAGAGACAAAACTCCACAAATATAGATAGGATAACAACTACTGAATTAAACCATTGAGCCACTCATGCAGCTTGGCTATAATATCTACAATCACGTCCAAGAAATGGAGCATCGATGTAATTAACTCCTCGTCATCTCTTCGTTGCCTATTCAACCTCATCCAATTGATTGGATGTGGGTTCTCGAAATCCTAACACATCGTCAACCATTCCCCCACCATTCTAGGCTACCAAATGAGATTTTTACAAATCTCAACAAGTGAGCTACTAAGCTACCAATAATATACATATGCATGTATGACAGTAAAGTGGCATGTTTGTATCATGTCATGGATTTGAACATGCATGACATGACTTAGCAAATAGCATGACATGATCCTAACTTGATTAATGACATGACTACACATGAACGTGATATGACTTGACTTGAACGAGGTATGACTTGACATGAACAAACCTGACTTGACATGACCATGACCTTGTTATATATACATGGTTATTTAATGTGAAATTGCTTATGCTCCACGACTCCCTAATGGTCGTGTGCTCCTGCCAGTACCACACCACACCACACCACAAGTATCTTCGCTAGTTGTGACTACGTCATGATAATTGAGCTGATTTAAAATTGATAAATGTGTAGTTGGCACCATTGGTGGTCGGTGCCTGGCTTCGCTTAAAAAACCAGTTACTTTGATCTCATTCAAAGCCTGTTGATGGTACTTTGTCAACATAGGAGATTCCACAAAACTAGTTTAAGCACTCTAGCGTAGACAAAAGAGTTCCACCAAGAAAAATCCTCATCCTAGCACTTGGGGTCATGATACAATAAACAACTCATGCATGACTTAGACCTAACTCATGACATACTATCTAACAGATGACATGACATTGGTGACATATAATAGATTAATGTGTAATAACTAACATGGCATTTGTGACATCGAGGGGGCAAAGTGTAATTAACCCTAACATATAATAGATGGCATGACATTAGTTACATGTAATAGAATAACATGTAACAAATGACATGATATGGAATATTATAACAATTAGAGTGAGCATATGTGACATGAATATAAACAATGATAGTCTTATCACCAAACATAAACAAATATCCCGAAAGTAAGTTAGGGCTAACTTACAATGATTAGAACTTTCTATGGTTAGAATGTCTCACTAATTTCTTATAAATATAGAACTTTCTAACTTAGGGCTAAATTTGCAAAGTTACCCATCTACATGAGGGAAATGACAATTTGCCCATAAAATAAGGATTTTGCATACAAACTCTAAATCTTGTCAAGATTTACAATCATCATTTAAACTTTGTCCTAATCCAAATATTAACTCAAAAAAATCTAAAAGAAAACAAAACTATGAGAACTACTCATTGGCTAATTCACTTATAGGCCAAAAACTTGATTTTTCATGTAACTTGGCCTTTTAACATACTAACATGTATAAAACAAATTTATCAACTCTCAAAAATCATGTCATTAGTTCTGACATCATGTTAAGACACCAATTTACACATTTCACAAAAATCTTAAACTTGTTATATCAACAAAAATGTTGAAACACCAAGTTTAGGTCAAATAGAACCTACCCTTGATGTTCTTGGTCTAACACTCTCCAAATCAATTCCAAGTAATAAACATGGAAATTGTTTCTTACCACCACACATACTCAACAATATTGAGATTAAGTTAGAAGTTAACTCACAATGATTTAGCATACGTTAAGCGAAGCGAAAAAAGTCATGAACTGAAATGAGATATTTCTAAGGTTAGAATATCTCACTACTTTCTTATAAATATAAAACCTGCTAATTTATAGCTAAAATTGCAAGTTACCATTCTACTTGCGTGAAATTACAATTTTACCCCTAAAATAAGGATTTTGCATATGGACACCAAATCTTACCAAAATTTACATTCCTCATATAAATTTTATCCTAAATTCCAATATAAACTCAGAAAAGTTTAAAACAAATGAGATATCTCTCTTGGCTGAAACATGCTTAGTAAAAATTACATTTTGTTGCAACTTGATCACCCATCAAACTAACATGCTTAAACCTATTTTTGAAACACTCAAAAATCGCATCCTAGGTTCTAAAATCATGCTAAAACATCAAAATACTCATTTCATGAAAACTCAAAACTCATCAAATCAAGCAAAATGCCAAAAAACCAAGTTTAGGTAAAAAAAGAATTAACCCTTGATGTTCTTGATCTTATGATTTTCAAATCAATGCCAAGGACTCCAAATTCCATAAAAACTCCCCTAAAATGTTCATCATACAAACCTAAGTAATATCATGCTTGATTAAATAACCAAAATCACAAAAATACCACCTACACAATCGGCTTGCATGAAAATTTCAAAACCATGTATAGCATGCTTTGATCTTGAAACAAAATCACTAGATCCTTAATTTTCATGCAATAAATCTTCAAGAAATACAACCAAATTCCTAAGATTCAAGTTCTAACTTAGTCTAAGCATTAGATATCATACTAGAGAGCCTCTAGATTGAGTTTTTAAACAAACTCTTGTATGTATAACAACATTACCTCAAAGATATAAACTATAACTCTTCAAAATGGGCTCTTAACACATAGATCAAGGCCTCAAGAGCAACACATAAGAAGATAAAAACCATTAGATCTAGTTCCTAGAACCAAAAACACAAACTACACTAAAACAAAAACTATTTTGAGTCATTCGGTTTCTATGACTTTGAAGATCATGGAAAACCATTTTATAAAAACCTATCATGCTTTGATTCACATCATAACGTGTATATAACTCAAGTAAACACTTCATCAAGTCGAGATCCTCACTTTTTTCATCAAAATAACACCAACTCCAAGGTTCATCAATGAACACCAAAAATTGTCAAAATAGAACATTTGCATCTTCAAACTTGACTTTCACCAATCAAAACTCCATGAAAAATTTCTCAAAATATACCCATGTAAACTAGACTCAAAATGGAATAGAATGCAAGAGAATTGAACCATAGAATCAACATATAAAGGGCTAGAAATGCTAGAGCAAAAACTGCAAGAAAACTCTCCCAAGCTTTCTCTCGGTTTCTCTCTAGGAAAGTGGATGAAAAATGTCTAAATGTGGGATGAAATGGTGAAAGGCATGGGTTATAGATGTGGCTGATATGTTGGGTGCCTGAGTGACCCTTGGATGAGAGGCTAGTAGCCAAAATGGAGGAGGAGCGAACTATAGTATCTGATAGAGACACGCAGTTCACTTTGTATTTTTTGCAAAGTTTACAGAAAATGTTGGGCATGAATCTAAGATTTAGTAGTGCCTATCATCCGTAGACAGAAGGATAGATGGCGTGAACTATTCAGACATTGGAAGATATGCTACGTGCTTGCATAATGGAGTTGAGTGGTGATTGAGAAAGCCATTTGCCATTGATAGAATTTGCTTACAATAATAGCTTTCAGGCTACAATACAAATGGCACCTTACGAAGCATTGTATGGAAGAATGTGCAGATCTTCACTCTGTTGGGATGAGATAGGTGAAAGAAAGTTGCTTGGACCAGAATTCTTGCGGGATGTACGCAAGCAAGTAGAGTTGATCTAGGAAAGGATGAAAACAACTCAAAGCCGTCAAAAGAGTTATGTCGACAAGAGACGAAGAAACTTAGAGTTTGAAGTGGGAGACTGTGTACGTTAAGGTATCACCTATGAAAGAAGTCGTACGGTTCGGAAAGAAAGGAAAATTGAGTCCTAGGTATGTAAGACCATTCGAAATTATGGAAAGAGTTGGTGTAGTTGCATATCGTTTGGATCTACCAGCTGAGATGCAAGGAGTGCATAATGTCTTGCATGTATCATCCTTAAAGAAAAGCTTTGGTGAAAGACAACCCGTAGTGATGGAAGCTGGTAGCATACGACTTTAGCCAAATTTGTCTTATGAGGAATGGCCTAGATCGTGGATAGTAAAGAACAAGAACAAAGTTTCTTTGGTAAAAGTTCTTTGGAATAATCCAACTTTTCAAGAAGCAACGTGGGAAATAGAGGATTTGATGAGGACTAAATATTCTCATTTGTTTGTAACTTAGAACTTATGTATTCCTGAATCTTATTTATGAATGATTGATGATTGCATCTTATTTTCTTGTGTATGATTGTCTCTGTGTTATCTATGAATTTTTTTAATGATATGCTTACCTACCATACCCGTGCATAGGGCATGGCTCGTAATAAGAATACACCTCGCATGTCTGTATCTTCGGTAGCAAAAATTAGAGCAAGACGTGAACGTAGTCGCCGAAATCGACAAATAAGAAGGGATCAAATGATGAGAGCTCATTGGCAGCAAATGGAAAGATTCGAACATCATTGTACTCATGTGTTAGACATGGACTTTCGAAACAATATCATTCTAAGGAGAGCTTTACCACATGAAGAGCGTCAACCCCCACATGACCCATTGGTATGGAGAGATGCTAATAGGTTACGTCTTCTCAGACTTAATTCTGAAGCAGAATCCAGTCGTGACGCAGAAGCTCACGCTTCGAGATATGAGCCTTCTGAAACCTCAGATACGTTAGTTGACCGTATCCATTATGGTGAAGAGGGACAACCTATTGAAGACACTAAGCTTGAGATTGAGCATAGGTTAAATGAAATGCAAGGAATATGTATTATGATTATGAGTTGGACATGATATTCTATTTCTTAGAAGATTCGGTGACAATTGAAGAAGGTGAAGTGCCACAACCATCTTCACTTGAGGAGTCTACAACCGCCAGTGCAAGAGGTAATAAGGAGGATTGATTAACTATCCCTAGTAATATTTTTTTTTTGTAAGACTAAAGTGCCGATTTCGAGGACGAAATCTTTTTCTAAGGGGGGAGGATGTGACAGCCAAGACTTTCTAGGCTTTTTGTGTAATTTGTTTTTTACCATAAGCCCATTTTCGACCTTCATAAGAAATTAGGGTTTGGAAGCCCAATGGAACTAGGGCTCACGCCCAGCCTAAGATCATGTACGCCACTTGTAATCCAATAGAGCTATGTATAGGACTTGATGAATCTAGATGGAAATTAAGGAAGAGAGGTGAGAAGGATCTAGGGTTTGGCTTACACGCCTACCATAGGAGATCAATCTTTTTCTTGCCATGTGTCACGCATGCATGGAGGTTTGCATGAAGGAATAAGCTTTGTCATACTTGTCATTATGGGAAAGATTCTAGAAGGAAATGATTAGGTTATGGATAAGTGGAGCTTATGGAAGGCCAAGAGGCCATGCACGGCAACCATGGAGAAAGAGGGATTTGCTTTTTTGCCATGTGTCATACATGCAAAAAGGTAGGTAAAATTTTTGTCTTGGCAAGGAAGGCCTACATGCCTAGGGCTTCTAGAAGGAAGATCTTGTGTAAGAACACCTTGAGGTGGACGGCTAGGGTAAGATGTTTTGTGCAAAATTGGACCAATCACATGCTTGTCCAAAAGTGTGGTGAAAGAGGATCTTCTTGGGAGAACAAAGGGGATTTCAGCAGCTCATGCACACCCATACACTCCTCACATGCCACTTGGCACTCATGCATACATGTAGGAGATTGAGGAAGATTTGTGACTTGACAAAGACCACCACAAGATTCATTGAACCAAGACATGAAATGAAGAGCAAAGAGGAAGGAGGTTTTGGTTTTTGAGTATGGAGGTGCCACTTGTCCAAAAGAAAATCCTATTGTGTTTCCAACACAATCAAATGATGAGATAGGAAGAAGCCATAGGGTGAGACTCCACTTGGCAACCATGCAAATATGCTTGGCTCATGCAAGAAGCTTTTTGTGTCTATAAAAAGGAGAGGAGCCAAAAGTCCTAGGACCTTTAGTCACTTTGTGCATTACTCTTGAGGTATTTGGCCATCGCATTTCTCTCCAACTTTTTATCACTTTCTCACCATCCAAACACTCTCCATAATACTTTCTTCTCACTCTAACATCTTTTGGAGGGTAACCAAAGCTAGGAGTTATTTTCAAGAGGAGAATCTAGAAGGTATGAAACCAAATTTTCCCTTACCATACACACACACGCACGAGTTTAGGGGGATGAAGTTTTGGTTTTAGCAAGTTCTTCTAGAACTCATGCTCACACATACACACTTGAGGTAGAAGAGTTAGCTCGTATCTTTGGAAGTTTTTCAAATGAATCTACATTTTCACATATACAACTAGATTATGGTTTTTCTTCAAGGGAGGTGGATTTAACCTTACTTGCTTTAAAGTTCATAAGCAAGATGTTTTGAGGAAAGAGGGTCATGGCCTTAGTGATTTTTGCGAGCTAGGGTTTTTGTTATAGTCAAGTTCCAGACTCAAGGGAGGAGGGTCCCAATGTTTGGAGTCTTTTCTTGGAAAAAGATGCCTAGAGCATAACACTTCCTCACAGTTAGGGTTTTTCTTGAACAATGAACCTAATAAGTATTATATATAATTTTTCAGCTTGCTTGCTGATGAGTGTACGAATGTGCACTCTAAATACCCTATTACTGGACTAAAATACTAAAATGTTAATAGAAATCATTGGAATTAATGTGTATTCTTGAATTGAGTTTCTATTTACTTTGAGATACTTCTAAGCAGATTTTTATGTTTAATTTCAGAGTCTATAAAAGAGCAAGTCCAAACCCATTCAAATTCAAAGGACTTTCAAGTGGGCAAGACGTTGGAACAACCTAAGAATTTTCAATGAGTGTAGGACTCTTCAAATAAGGATAATGATGGGGTTTGAAAGTAATTCGGATCAGAGTCCAAAATGCATTAGGAGACAGAATGGACACACTTTATTATTTTAATCATAAATTTGTGCTCAAATATCGGATTGATGCGATTCTTGATGTATTGGAAAGCTATCTTAAAGGGAAACAAAATTGTCTCTAATAAGGATTCCAAAATTCGAAATCCTAAAGTACATACGTGGCTGCCAAGTTGAGTTTTAAAATTTAGGCGATTTTGTGTACTAGAATATGAAGACATTAGGGTTTCTTTCCTACCCTATTTAAGCACATCATTAGCATGAAATTGGAGGGTGGAGAAGAGGGGAGATGGCTTAGTTTAAAGGAGGAAGATCTGAAGTTAATTTCCATGGCCGCCGTTTGCTCTATTTTTCTCTTGAGATTTTTGTTGTCCATTACATTTATGGGTAACTAAATTCTCAAGTAGGATTAGTGATGAACTTGCACATTAGATGGTATTTTTAATTTATTCTTGATTTATGTATTTGATTTTCAATTACTAAAACTCTTTTGTTTTATCATTCTCAATTCATCGTTAATGTTTTCTTCTCCAAATAATCATAGAATTTATTCTGTTTATAGATTCAGTCATGCTTTTTCTATTAAATGGATTGACTCTTTGATTATGTTTGGATCAATTATTTTTCTATATTGATTTAATTCTTTGCTGCAATAGTGATAATAATTTACGTATTTTAAAAGTGGTGAATGATTTTTCAAAAGGTTACATTTGGTTTGATCTTGGTTTATAAATCTATACCTTTCAACTGGGAATATTAGGAATTGAGTTCCCAATTAAGTTATTCAATAAATTAAGAATAATTAAAATACCATATTTGTGCAAGGGATTCCCGACGCTTTACTGTTTGTCAAACTTGAGTACTTTTTCCGTTAGTGGCTTTATTTCACTTCACTTTAATTTGTATTTAAAATTAATCTTTGTTTTCCCATTAATAATTTAATCTCTTTCTTTAGTTTGTTTGTTCTTTCTACAATTCTTTTAATTTGTCTCTCTGTGGAATTGACACCCCAAAGTTGTGCTACAACTACCGTATTATTCTTTGGGCATAATCAAATTTTGGCGCCGTTGCCGGGGAGGCGATAGAAGAATTGCCAGATAGGTTTTTATTTTAGCAGTTTGTAAATGCGGTAACTTCGTTCCCTCTTTTAGCTTGCTGCATTATTATTTTTTTTTTCTTTTCATAGTATTTTTAATTTTTTAAGTCTTTTGTTACCTTACATGCACAGATATAGAGACACCTTGGGTAGATTTACTTGTAGGCCTGTGGAAGAGTCAGAATCAAAATTTTTAAATCCTTTATTTGACAATCCATCTAGTCCCGAAGAAATGAGTGAACACGAGGATCAACCCATTAGAACTCTTCATGATTACCTCCACCCTACACACACAACCACACCATCATGCATCATGTTTCCAGCTAATACTCACCAACTGGATTTTAAAATAGGGATGATACAATTACTTCCTACTTTTCATGGCTTGGAAAATGAAAATCCATATATGCATATTAGGGAGTTTAAGGAAGTAGTTGCGACTTTTCATAGTCAAAATGCAACTGATGACATTGTGAGACTTAAGTTCTTTCCTTTCTCTTTGAAGGATAGAGCTAAGAGTTGGCTATACTCACTGAGACCCCGATCTATTGGGTCATGGAGTGAGATGACTAAAATCTTCTTTAATAAATACTTTCCCCAACATAAGACCAATGCATTAAAAAGGCAAATCTCCACCTTTGTACAAAGGACAATGAGACTTTGTATCAGTCTTGGGAGAGATTTAAGGAGTTGTTGATTATATGTCCTCACCATGGGTATGAGAATTGGCACTTAGTGAGCTATTTTTATGAGGGACTTACACCTAGAGAGCGCCAATTTGTGGAGATGATGTGTAATGGTGAGTTCTTACATAAAGATTCTGATGAGGCCAAAGAATACCTTAATGAGCTTGCTGAAAAAGCTCGCACTTGGATTGGACCTAGTGCTACTGAAAGCAAAAATAGGTCACGACCTGCAGAAAACCCAAATGGTGGTGGAATTTACCATCTCAGGGAAGAGGATAGCCTAAAGGCTAAGGTTGAGATGCTCACTAGGGAGCTAGATGTGTTAAAGACTAAGGACTTAAAGCCAACACACGTGGCTAATCATGCAGAGTCTTTTGGACCATGTTTTGTGTGTGGTGGGATAGATCACCTTACCCAAAAGTGTCCCACACTTGCTGAGATGAGAGGGATGTATGAGGAACAATGCAATGCCTTAGTTATGTACAAGAAGCATTTTACACCTTACTCTGATACCTATAATCCGGGGTGGCACGATCACCCCAATTTTAGCTGGAAGTCTGAAAACTAGCCACCTGCACAACCCCCTAGATCATACCCTGCACCATATCATGCACCTTCATCTTCTAGGAATCCTTTAGAAGACACTTTGCATGCTTTTATTGAGGCACAGGGTAAGACTAATCAAAAGTTTGAATCCTTAATTATGCAGGTTGTTGAAGAAAACAAGGAGATAAAGAGCCAAGTATCCAAGTTGATGAGCTCATTGAGTGTGAATGAGGGGGGCAAGTTCCCTTCTCAAGCTCAATCCATACCCAAGGTCAACATATGGCTCAAGGAAATTTGAAGGAGGTCAATGCCATTGTGACACAAAGTGGTAAGTCCTTACACATCACAACAACTGATAAGCCAGAGGATATTAATGAGGAACAAAGCAAGTATAGTGCTGAGTTGCCCAAAGAAGCCGAGGTAATCAAGAGCCCAGTTAAGGTACCATTTCCTCATGTTTTAAAATCTGGTATGCGAACTTTGGATTCTAGCAATGAAATCTTGGAGAACCTCAGTTAGGTAAAGATCAATCTTCCACTTTTGCATGTTATTAAACAAGTTCCTACTTATGCAAAAATTCTCAAAGATTTGTGTACAGTTAAGAGGAAGCACCGTGTTAAGAAGACAGCATTTCTAATAGAGCAAGTTAGTGCTCTAATTGATCAGCGAATTCCTCCTAAGTACAAGGATCCTGGTTTTCCCACCATTACATGTAATATCGGGAATCATGAGTTTAGGCAAGCGTTGCTAGATTTAGGAGCTAGTGTAAATTTGATGCCTTATTCCATTTATTTGTAGCATGGTTTGGGTGAAATTAAGCATACTTATGTTGTGCTTCAATTGGCTGACCGTTCAATTAAGAAACCAAGAGGGATAGTTGAGGATGTTTTGATCCAAATTGACAAGTTTTACTACCATGTTGATTTTTTAATTTTGGATACTCAGTCGGTTGTTGACTCTGACTCTAAGATTCCTCTCATATTAGGTAGACCTTTCCTTGGTACGGCTAATGCACTTATAAACTGCAGGAATGGGCTAATGAAACTATCTTTTGGAAACATGACCATGGAGGTCAACATTTTCTACATCAATAATCAGTCCAAGGAAGATGATGAGTGCCACCAAACATACATGATTGACACACTCATAGACAAGGGAGTTCACACAACTCATGATTCTGATTCTCCTGAATATTTTCTTGTTAATTCTGAGTTTGATACTATGAATGATTCATCTGATGTTGTCGATGTTTGTGCTATTTTTGATGAACCTCAAGATTATGACCCACATATTTGGCAATCGAAATTAGAAGAGCTGTCCAAGAAAAAGGAAAAGCAGATTCCTTCATGCATGGATTGTCCCAAATTGGAATTGAAGCCACTGCCCTCAGGTCTTAAGCATGCATTTCTAGGCTGAGGTGACACTTTTCCTATTAGTATTTCTTCGAAATTGAATGTTGGTAAGCATAGGAAATTTCAGTTGACCGAGTTGGAGGAGTTGAGAAATATTGCTTATGAGAACTCTAAAATCTATAATGCTAAAACGAAAGCATTTCATGATAAAATATTGGTAGGAAGACGTTTAAGCCTAATGACCTAGCGTTCTTATATGATTCTAGACTCCATAAGCACCCAGGAAAATTTAGGTCTAGGTGGACCGGCCCTTTTGCAGTGAAGAATGTTTTTGCAAATGGGCTGGTAGAAATAGAGGATCCTAAGGATGGTCGGATCTTTAAAGTAAATGGCCAACGCCTTAAAGTATTAATTGATAGACAAGTTCCGGAAGTAGAAGACATTCCACTTGTAGATCCGGTCTATCAACCTTGACCACACCACGCAGGTATGTTTTTCTTTATTTGTTTTGTTTTATTTTTGTTTTCTCTTCTTTCTTTTCCTTTTTGTTTGCTGTTGTTTTCTTTGTTTTTGGTTGCAGGATAGTTTTATTTTGTCATTTCAGGTTACCATCTCTGGTGCTTAGCGAGCTACCCACATCACTTATCAAGTATATTCTACCATTTTTAGTTATTCCCCGTTTAAACTTGATTCTTAAATATTGAGGACAATGGTTCATTTAAGTTGGGGGTGGTGGTGCAAATTCAGTATTGAAAATTCTTGTTGGAACTTTGTGGCATATTTTCATGTGTCAAATTTTTTTTTTAATTTTGCATCACACGTCATCCTTTTCACATGTGTACTCATTCTCATTCATAGCCATCTTTGTGAATTTATCAAACCCACCATAATCATTCTTTGCTAAGGCATTCACAGAATCTTTAATGTACTCATCCAAGCTTTGTAGTAAGATGGTGGTTTGACACATGTAGCTAGAGAACTCTTTTGCTTAAGTATTAATGTGAGTTTTGGAGAGAATTGAGAGCCTACAAATGCAATAAATTGTAATAAGCGTTCATTGATATGTTGAATTGGACACTTCTTTTGAGAATATCATTACATGGTTTGTGGTAAGATGGTGGATATACTTGGCATATGACGAAGGTTAACTTAGGATCAACGTTTAAACCTTTCAAGCTAATCCTTTCCATTATAGATCCTTAGTAGCCAACTTTGACCCAATAAACACAGGTAACATTTTCTTTTCATATGCCCACATGCATGCCTCTCCACATTGGAGTATAGCTTATACACTAATTTTTCCTATCTTTGTTACTTCCAAGTGTGTACTAGATGTGAAATTCTTCTTTTTGAAAGGAATAAAATAAAAGAGAAAAAAAAGAAAGAACTCAAGTTACAAGATGTTCAAGTGAGTGAGCTTCAAAGGCAAAAATATCAATATTGGGTAGAAATAGCAAAATATCAGGGTAACATGTAATTGATCACCAAATTATAAAAAGAAAATGATGAAAAAATAAAAAAGGAAAAGGGAAAAGAAAAATAAAAGAAAAAGAGGCATTATTTGATGATTTGAAAGGTTGAAGAGTACATCAAGTGAGAAGTGTGGTCTACTGTGATATTTAATAAGATTCCCTTTGTATGTACTTGGAAGTTTTTGAATCATTTTTCAATTTTTTTTCATATAGCTCCGAACCTAAGCCATGTTACAACCTTTTGTGTTGACCGTTCTGATCCTAAGTAAGCTTTTGGAAAGAATGGTTGAATTCTCATTTGTTAGTGTTCCTATCATAAGATCAATGCTTGCTTGTTGTTTGTTCATAATTACCTAAATCTCTATGTGATTGTGTGTACACCATTTGTCAACTCCATAGAGAGAGCCCTTACATGAAACACTATTATACCTGTGAGTTATGGAGTTGAACCTTTTGCTTGAGACGATCTTGATATTGCATGTGTCAATGTTAGTGGTAAGATGGCTATAGCTTGGAGAACACACACACACTCTGTGAATTGCTATAAGTGGATTGATCTTGATAGGTTAATAGATTCCTTAGTTTGTTTTTGATATGTGAATTTGCAAAATTTTAGTTAGTGGCCTATTTTAGTGATTCTCATCTCTTTTATCTCTTTAGCATAGAAATTGCTAGAGACTAGCAATAAGCAAGTTTGGGGGTGTGATGAGTGTACCAAAGTGCACTCTAAATACCCTATTACTAGACTAAATTGCTAAAATGTTAATAGAAATCATTGGAATTAATGTGTATTCTTGAATTGAGTTTCTATTTACTTTGGGATACTCCTAAGCAGATTTTTATGTTTAATTTCAAAGTCTATAAAAGAGCAAGTCCAAACCCATTCAATTTTAAAGGACTTTCAAGTGGACAAGACGTTGGAACAACCTCAGAACTTTCAACGAGTGTAGGACTCTTCAAATAAGGATAATGATGGAGTTTGAGAGTAATTCGGATTATAGTCCAAAATGCGTTAGGAGACAAAATAGACACACTTTATTATTTTAATCATAACTTTTCGCTCAGATATCGGATTAATGCGATTCTTGATGTGTTGGAAAGCTATCTTAAAGGGCTACAAAGTTGTCTCAGAAAACTTTCCAAATTCGAACTCCTAAAGCATGTACGTAGTTGCCAAGTTGAGTCCTAAAATTTAGGCAATTTTGTTTGCTGGAATATGAAGACATTAGGGTTTCTTTCATACCTTATTTAAGCACATCATTAGCACGAAATTGGGGGGTGGAGAAGAGGGGAGATGACTCAGACTGAAGGAGGAAGATCTGAAATTAATTTCCATGGCCGCCGTTTTGTAATACCCAGCTCCTTCTTCTTACGTACGCTTCTCTTTTTCCGACGTATGTTTCGTCTTCATGACATAAGCAAATCCTGAAGGCAGATATTATGTGATCATCTGCCTTTGTTACTAGCGACTGCGAGCCATGTTATGCGTGCCGAACCATGATGGCGTGTCTCGAAAGATATCGTGTGACTTCTAGGGCACGCCCAGTGTTTTAAATATGCTGGAAATATTTATAAGGAATATTTCCATCATTGTTAAATTAATATTTGATCTTAAATACGACAATCATAATATTATTGAAGAGCTCCAAAGATATTATAATTTCCAGAAATCATTTAATATTATTATTAAAATGATTTCAATTATTTAAGATATTATGATATTTAAATTATGTTGAGAACTTTTATTAATTAAATGGTTTAACCCTTTTAAATATGTTAAGTGAGACTTCATCATTCTATTAATGATGAAGAATACTATTTTATAAACTAAAGTTAGTTTAAAATAATATTTACCTTAATTCCTCTAAGTGCTTTTAATTAAGTTAATGTTTTACGCATCTTCAAATCAGTATTTTAAATTCCTCGTCGTTAGATCGTCGTGTAGACCCCTAGACGAAAGGACTGGGTTAAATACCCAGACCCCCTCTCTCTCCCTCTCATTTTCCCCGTAACTCTCTCTCCTCCCTCTCTCATTCGGCGTACGAAGTACGCATCTCCTCCATGCCGAACGGCTTAAGGCCTCGGCCCGGCGCCGCCGTGCGTCGCCCTTCCTCACCGCCGGCACCAACGGCTTGCTCTCCCTCCGGCGAGTCCATCCGTGCCGACCTCTCCCCCTCACGCTCTCCCTTTCTCCATTTCGGGACTGCACAGCCCGTATGGGCTTAGTGCGCATAGCGCCGCCATGCGCTGCCCAATGGCTCCACCGCTCCCACGGCGAGCTCCTCTCCCACCGACCATCATCCTCCACCGAAGCCAGCTCCCATGAAGCAGTCCTCCGCCTCCTTCCATGGCAAGTACCCGAAATGGGTCTCTAGCCCATTTCCCACCCATGGCCACCATGGACCTCCCTCTTCCTCCCCCTTCCTCCTCCACGTGACCCGAGGCCCATAGCCTCTCCCCCACCACACGGGTTCCCCTCTCACGCACGCACGGGTTGCACGCCGTGCACCACCATGCACCGCCACCCACGGCTGGTAACCACCACCATCAGCCTCCTTAGGCCGCCACCAAGCCAACCCAACCTCCATTGGCCCCGATCTGCCACCCACGAGAGCACAATCTCTCTCACTCTCCCACGGCTTCTCCTCCATGATATGGCTAGATCCGCCACCGTGAGCCACTGTGGTGCCACCTCGATGCCACCACGAGATTCACCGCACCTCCCTTAGCTAAGCCCTAGGCCTAAACCATCACTTTATGTGGTGGGTAACCACTGCACGTGATGGACAGTCACTGCGTGTGATTGACCGCCACTGTACATGGCTAGATCTGCCATGTTATGCCCCTTGCCATCATCACAAGGCCATCACGAGCCATTCCAAGACCACACCTAGCTATCCAAACACCTAAACAGTCACCGTACGTGAGTTAGCCGCCACGTACAACTCTTCCGACATCATCGGCTATGATGGTCAACGAGCAACGCACGGGTTATCCCGTCGATGGTATAACCCTCTATCCCTTGTTAATTATGTTAGATATTGATTAGTTGACTAGGTTGTGGACTGTGCTGTTAGTATTTATGGAGTTGTGGCATTGTAATGAAGTGTTGGGCATTTTGTGTAGTGAAGTGTTGGGCTTATCTGTGTTGTATGGAGGTGCATTGTGCCGTGTAGTGTACTTTGATGTTTTGGGTGTAGATGGGAAGTGTTGTGGACTGTGCCATGTAGTGTGATCAGGGAATATGTGCTGTAATGGTGGCACGGTGTATGTGGAATGGATACAATGCACACTGAGTGTACTTTGTGTACATGTGGCGTGTTGTATATGTAGGGAGTACAAATGGAATGTACTCCATGTGATGGTGAGATGCACCATATGGTGGGTACGCCATAATGGTGACATGCCGTGATATGTATGAAGGGAGTATACGATGGGTGTACTCTGTGTGGGGTATAGTATATGTGAGGAGTACACGTGGAGTGTACTCTATATGGTGGAGTAATGCACCATGTGGCAGATATGCCATAATGGTGATGTGGTGTGTGGAATGGGAATAGTACGTGCTGTGTGTACTTTATGTGTGGCGTAATGTGAGACAAGGAGAGTATATGTAAAATATACCCTACTGGCGTATTGTGGAACTGGATGAGTACAAGTGGAGTGTACTCAGTGGCGTAGTGTGTGTAAGAGGAGTACATGTGGAATGTACTCAATGTGGTGGACGATACACCATATGGCGTGTATGCCATAGTGGTGATGTGGCGTGTTGTATATGTAGGGAGTACATGTGGAATGTACTCCATGAGATGGTGAGATGCACCATATGGCATGTATGCCATAGTGGTGATGTGGCGTAACATGCATGGAATATATGCAGAGTGTATTCTATGTAGTGGAGCAACGTACTATATGGCGAGTACGCCATAGTGGTGATGTGTCGTAGTGTGTATGAAGGGAGTATACGAGAAGTGTACTCCATGCGATATAGTGATGTACCATATGGCGGATATGCCATAGTGGTGATGGAGCGTATGTAAAGGAAGTACAAGTGGAACGTACTCCATGTGATATAGTGATGTACCATATGGCGGGTATGCCATGGTGGTGATGAAGAGTATGTAAAGGGAGTACAAGTGGAACGTACTCCATGTGATGGAGTGATGTACCATATGGCAGGTATGCCATAATGGTGATGTGGTGTGTATGAAGGGAGTATACGTGGAGTGTACTCCATGTAGCAGCGACACTCCGTGTGGCGTGTCGTAGAGATAAGGATGGTTATGTGATTGATGGGCGTGGAATGTGATGGATAGTGTTGGGAACTGTGGAACAGTGTCCCGAAATAGTTATGGCATAGCCTGTAGTTTGAGGTGATAAGTGTCACTGTGATGGACTTATGGCTAAAAGGATGCGTGAAGTATCACAGCAAGTATAAGAGTGCGCAGCGGAAGCATGACAGAGGAATGTCGCGAAGTGACATGACTACTGACAGTCGTGCTTGTGATGGGTGAAGTAGTAGAATAAGTGTAAGAGTATGCAGCGGAAGCATGACTGGGCAACGTCACGAAGTGACGTGGTTATTGGAAGTCATGCTTATGATGGGTGAAGTGTTAAAGTGTAGAAATGGCGTAACAGGAACATGACGAGATGTCACGATGTGACGGGAGTACGTGAGGCACCGTACTCGTGATGAGTTAGGAGTTGATGTAGTAGAATGTTAGGTAACACGACAAGGTCACAGTGTAGCTCTGGAGCAATCTCGGGCTATATAACGTGACATGAAACGTGACATGAAACGTAGTTATGAATGGAGTCTTGTCGTGTTAAGTGTTGGGATGAACTGTAAAAAGTGACGGGTAGCGTGAAGAGTCATGCTAGCCGGGTTAAGAGAAGATTGGTATCGGAGTATGGCCCTTGTCCCTACGAGCAGGTGATCATCGTGTTATATACGTTGATCTTAGGTGATAAAGGGGTATGGTACCTGTGTAACATGGTGAGAGACACGTGCAGGATGGATTCACCATATGTAATGGCTAATCTGTCATGAGCATAGTTGCACGGTGCTTAAGCCTCAGAGTTGGCTTAGAGCCATGTGTCTTGTATGGATGGGAATGAGGATTTAATGTGGGCCAAGATGCATGAAGGTAGTGACGGATGCATCATTAGCATTGAGATGTGTGATTCCATCAGTCGGAATCATGCGTCGAATGTGGTTATAAGAAGAGTAAGACGAATGTCCTAGTGTCTTAATCCTAAGGTGAATAAGGGGGTTCACTTTAGTGGATGAGCACTTGAGACAAGACTGTGAGTTGGAAGTTGTGGTGACTGTAAGTGGTCCTCGAAGGGTTTAACATAGTGAAGGGCACGTAAGTGCACGGGATAGAAGGAGAGTGTTCTAAGTATAGCGTGGTTCTATTTATAGTTTAAGTTACTTATGCATTAGATAGAGAATGATGCTAAGGTTATGTGTATGCATGTAGGTTGCCATCTGACAAGCACGTGAATGGACTGAATGACATGCAAGTAGCATGGAGTCCAGGTAAGTGTTACGTTCATACTCTTCTAGAGTTATCAAAGATACAAGAAACGCTTTTCCTTTAAAATGCTCACGAAAAGACTAAAGAAGTTTTAAGAAAGAAAATGCTAAATGTTCAAAAGTATAAGTATGTACGGCCCCTCCTTGGCAACCCCTTTTTACGCACCCAAAGTATTAATTGCACGCATGTGAATGGATGACTATACGCTGTATCTATTGTATGTATTTTCTAAGAAAAATCCATAAACTAATGAAGATGCATGAAAGGCAGGAAAGCGGATGCTTTTGTGAATCCTACGAACTGACGCTCTCATGTGCGCCACGAGGTGATGCTAGTGGATGCCATGATTGACGACGTTCAAGGTGACGCTTATAGGATGCCACGGAAGCTGACGCTTAAGCCCATGTATGTTCTTAAACGAAGTTTTCCACGAACGAACTGTTAAAGAGAGGATAAAGCTGAAATGAAATTGAAAAACGAAAAGACCATTTTCGGGCTTACACCCCAAATGATATTTTCTCACGAAAAGAAATGTTTTCTCATAAAAAGAAAGGACTGTTAAATGAAAGAACGAACTGAATGAAAGCTTCAGCTCATTCGAGCTGACATGAACGAATGAATGAAAAGAAAGAAAGAAAGAAATGAAAGCATGAATGTATGAAGACACGTAACGGCCACATGACATGAATGAAAGGGTACAGATGAATGGGCAGATTGCAATGCCGGGTAAGTAGTGTTGGAAGTGCACCCAGTGCTGCCCCTTATGAAAAAGGGTTCCCAACCTGTGGCCGCGGGCGGAATCCGGGTCCAAAGGAAGACCGCTAACCCCAAACACACGGGGCGTAATTGTGTGTACTAGCCTATGAAAGCGATAAGAAAGGATGGATGTACGCACGCACGCACGAACGCACGAATGCACATGTATGCACAAGAGCACAGGAGCACGGACTCTTTAAGAAATGAAGGCACTGATGGGGGAAACGTTTTACGACAAGAAAGCCTTTTTTTAAAGTAAAACTCCGTACAGCGGCTCTTGAAGAAATGAAGGCACTGACGGGGGACACGATTTAAATAAAGGAAAGCCTTTTGAAAGAAAAGCCCCGTCCAGTGACGTTTTCAAATGAACGCACACAAGACACGTAGGCACGCACGTAATAGTATGTACGAATGATGAATGCATGAATGAAAACCTATGTTGTTATATTTTAACCGTATGAAGTAATGCTTACGAGTCTTCGACTCATTTTAGTTTTTATGCATGTCCCTCCCCCACAGGAACTGCACGATCGGGACGGACACAGCCCATGGGGAAGAGCATGGAAGTCTAGGCACGAGTTTTAAACGTACGAAAGGCCTTTTTATCATAAGATTTATGTTTTCCGCTGTAACCCTCTTTTATTATCAAGCACATTTTATTTATAAACGTGGAGTCTCGCACCTTGGGGATGCAAGTGAAAAGTTTTAAACAGGACGGTAATTCCCGTCGTCCTTTTTTATAAAAATATTTTACAAAAAGTCCCACCACAAGGACAGGCGTTACACGTTTGCTCTATTTTTCTCATGAGATTTTTGTTGTCCATTACATTTATGGGTAACTAAATTCTCAAGTAGGGCTAGGGATGAACTTGCACATTATATGGTATTTGTAATTTATTCTTGAGTTATGTATTTGATTTTCAATTACTAAAATTCTTTTGTTTTATCATTCTCAATTCATCGTTAATATTTTCTTCTCCAAATAATCATAGAATTTATTCTGTTTATAGATTTAGTCATACTTTTTCTATTGAATTGATTGACTCTTTGATTATGTTTGGATCAATTATTTTTCAATGTTTATTTAATTCTTTGTTGCAATATCGCTTCCTGAGTATATTATCGTTGTTGGATTTTCTCAATAGTGATAATAATTTACGTATTTTAAAAGTGGTGAATGATTTTTCAAAGGGTTATATTTGGTTTAATCTTGGTTTATAAATCTATACCTTCGATTGGGAATATTAAGAATTGAGTTCCCAATTGAGTTATTCAATGAATAAAGAATAATTAAAATATCATATTTGTGCAAGGGATTCCCGACGCTTTACTGTTTGTCAAACTTGAGTACTTTTTCCGTTAGTCACTTTGTTTCACTTTAATTTGCGTTTAAAATTAATCTTTTTTTCCCATTAATAATTTAATCTCTTTCTTTAGTTTGTTTGTTCTTTCTACAATTCTTTTAATTTGTCTCTCTGTGGAATCGACACCCCAAAACTGTGCTACAACTACCGCATTATTCTTTAGGCGTAATCACTTGCTATATATATATATATATTTCAAATTTTTGTAAGTACACTTCTAACTTATACTTGGATATTTTATGTATGTCTTGTGAACTTGTTGGTTGCTTAGTTTTTGTGATTGTTCATGATATTGATGTTTCTTTCACATGATATTATCTCTTCTTAGCATGATGATCTAATGTATACATAAGATGGCCTATGGAATATATTCATGTTATGAAAATGGAATAGGAAGCCATCTAGGGTTCGGATTGTACAATATGTATTTGTATGTGAATGGTTGTTGCTTGACCGCATCATGTGTAGGGCTAAATTCAAGAAAATTTTTATCTATGACCACTAGAATGTTTCGGCCACCCATGGATATTTTTGTTAAATTTTTTTAACACATTAGAAGATTCTAAGTTCATGAAATGTTAATTGAAATGATTGCTTTCAAGCTTAAAGGTCTCAGCTATTGCCATATATGAAGTATGATTATTTTGTGATTAAAGCTTAATGAGCTGAGAATGATTTTTAGATGGGCGGGTTTGTATGTTTCGGCCCTTACATGAAAAGTATTGAATGTTTGTCTTTTAGTTGATGTTCAATGCCTTAGAATTGTTATAAAAGAACATGTTCGCATGTTCTAATATTTTCAAGTCGTAATGCGAAATGCATTGGAATTGCATGTTGAATGTCATATGATCATGATGAAGCACTTGACATTGCATGTGTCTCATGAAAGTCTAAGTTTTCATTGTCATGTCACATGCATTGGGATTGTGAAAATTCTTTGAAAGAAATGAGTCTTTTTAAAAGTTTTTCTCACGACCCCAAAGGCTAAGACGGGGAATGTCATAGTGGAACTCCTCTGTCCACTCAGGAGTATTTAAAATGGAGTGATAACCTCTGGATTGATGAAGTACGATTGACAGATCTCGAATGGTTCCTAAAAGAAAAGGATACCGGAGCTGGATTGCACCTAAAGCTAGTGGGTGCACTACGATGAAGGGGAAGCGAGGTGTTGTAACATGAAAGTTTAAAGTAAGGGGTAGTCACCTTGGTAAAGTGGCCAATGGTGGTTGTAGTAACTAGCGGAGAACACACGGTGCATAGGGGAACCATGAGGTATCCATTCATAAGTTAAGAAAGGCCTTGAGCTCAAAACGATGTTATATGATCAACATAGTTTATATGATCAACAGAAATATTGAGGAAAGAACACCATCACCTCTTGGCCTAGGGCACCCCTTTAGGCCCGAGCACATGAAGACATTATGAAATAGAGAAAAGAATCCTATAACCGAATGGGAATAACCCTAGCATGCCACTCACACACACTCATGGATTAGGGTTTCATTATTTCGCTAAGTCTAATGATTTGCATAATATATTTACAACTTGCTTGCTTGTTGATAGTCATTTTCTTCAGATATTTGTAAGTTAACTTCTAACCTATCGTTGGATAATCTTCGTATGTAGCATGTAAACTTTGCATGTTGTTGGGTAAACTTCATTATGGAATTGTTGTTTGAAGTATACTATGTTTTGGCCATGTCCATTTATGCCATGCTCAGTTGTTGTTCGTAGACTAAACTGCCATGATTGGATTTTGAGTAACGTAGTATGCCTTGGTTGAGCTTTTCTATGTTGTTTTATATGTACAAGAATATTGCATGTTCTAATTCTTTCAAGTCATAAACATGATGCACTTCAATACATGACATGAATACATGAATTCATTGCATAAGAGTTACATGGTTCATGGCATACATTTTCAGGTCTTACATTTAAGGAAAACGAGCTTTATCACAAGAACATGTCACATGCATATCGGGTTGTGTTTTTGAAAAGGAAAGGGTATACATGTTTTATCATGACCCCAAATGCTAAGATGAGGGAATATCCTAGTGGAACTCCTCTGTCAACTCTGGAGTGCTTAAATTGGAGTGGTAATCCCTTAGCTGACGAAGAATAATTAATGGATTTTAGATGGATCCTTCTTAAAGCATTCCGGAGCAAAGTAGCGCCTAACACTAGTGGGTACACTATATTGAAAATAGTGAAGGCGAATTGCGATTTGTCGTCGTATATAGACTCTGACATACTCACACTCGGTTAAAAGGATCGGTAATGTGATGCGGTAACTAGTAGGGAGTCCATGATGCTTAGGGGAGCCGTGAAGTATTCACCCACATTATTATATTGAAAAAATTACAAGAGATTAATAAGAAATGGCACTTTGTTATTTGGTTATACTGTTACTCGGTTACATGGTTATAAGTTCACTATTTTTGAAAAATCGGTTACATAGATATGCGGTCAATGATTTTGAAAAGAGCACAAGCATGAAACAAGTCTTCGGGTCAAGTACATGTCTATACATTCATTCTCATGGTTTGCCTCTGCATGCTTATATTATCTCATTGTATGTTATTGGTTAACTTGCTGAGATTTCTCGAAATCTCACTGTTGTAGTTTCCACTACCACTCCCCACCTAAAATGGTAGAAGTTGTGACAGGTTTAAAGGACCATGGGGAAATGCAAGAGGGAGGGTCCCTCGACCATTAAGGAGGCCTCAAAGAGCCCTGAGCGCTTGGCGAAGCCAACAATAGAGGAGAGGTTAGAAGCTGCAGACTGCTTCATCTGTGAAGTACTTAAGCCTTTTGAGGAATTACGGAAGATTATCGATAAGGAAAAAGCCAAATAGGGTCCTTTTGTAATACCCGAGTTCTACTGCGAGGTCCTTACGTCATTTTATTAATTCTTTAAGTTAAATATTTTGAGATAAAGATTTTTTATTACTTTTTATTATTTTATTTTAAGATGAGTATGCTTTATTTTTTTAAAATATGATTTATTAAAATAAATCAAGGGTATTATTTTTAAGACTTTTGAAATATTTTCCCTTAAACCCTTTAATTTTATTTATTTAAGAAATGACCAAATTATTCTCTACCATTGGATTGGTAGGTGAATACTACCCTTGAGGTGGATAAATCTCCACCATCCATTTGGTTCCTTGTGTTGGAAGGAGGAAACAAAGACTAAAATGCCATTTCCCTCCTCCAAGCTTAAGTAGGAAGCAACCAAGAAAGAAAAAGAAAAGTCTTCATCTTCTCCTCCCAAGCTTATGTGATAATCTTTGACCAAATCAACTAAATCTTTTTCTTTTTCTTTCTTTCCTTAGACTTGAGCCCGTAGGCTTCCCAAGGAAGCCATTTACTTCACTTTCCTCCCACCCATCGTCCAAGGCAAGTCAACAAAAGAGAAAAGAAGAAAATAAAATAAAAACTATTCTAAGGCATTTCCCCATACCCGTTGACCCTCACCCAAGAAAAAAGAAATAAATTTCCACTCCCTTTCCAAGCAAGCTAAAGCCAATCCTCTCTTCTCCTCTCTTTTATTCTTCAAGAAACCAAACTCCTCTCATCACCTTCAAGCTTATGACTCTATAGCAAGGTAAGAGTACCCTTAATCCTTCTCCTTTCTGTATTTCGAATTTAGTCATGGTTGATCAAGTGGGTTTTCTTTTGATGATTTTTTATGTTTCGGTTTTGGGGTTTAAAACAGTGATATCGTGTTGCTCTTCATCTACACGGCTATACCTCTATTTGGTCTTCCACTTGTGTCTTGAAAGAAGCTAAGAACTTAAGGTAAAAATCCTAATTTGACTTATTTGTCTTTAATGTGATTTTGGAAGCCAATTAAGTTGTTTTCGGTTGTGTTTTGATGTAGTTAATTTCCTATGTTATAAAAAAATATGTATGCCTTGTTTTTGGCCCAAACTGGATGGTACTATTGTTGTTTTGCAATGTATTTTCCTATATTTTGAAAATACTATGCTGTTATTAAAATTGGTTTAATCATAGGTGATGATTTATATATGATGGTATCATGTGCCTTGTGTTGAGGTTTGGTTGGTAATCTATTTTTAGGATGCTAGAGGTTCGGTTTAGAGGTTTTGTTTGGATTTTGTAATTTTATATCTTGCTTTTAAAAGGTATTAAGTAGGTAAAGCATAAGCTTGAGTGTTTAAAAGTTTCTTAATGGGTAACTTTGCTATACTTTATGCTACTTTAATTTTAATGAGAGGTTTTATCTAAACTAATTAATATATTGCTTATGTGAATAGGTTATAGCTTAGTTAATTTAGATACAAGAGATTGTTTGTGCATGATATATTATGATATGCAAAGCTGTCCAAGTACCCCTAAGCCCATGTCACGTCATGTCTTGATGTAAAAATAGCCATTTATGTTAGCCCTCGTTTGGTTAAATTCTATATAACTCAAGAGTCTAAAATGTTGATAAGCTAACCTTTTTATAATGAGGGACCACAAGTTGATTTAAAGGGCATGTTTCCTAAGCTTGTTTAGCCTACTTGAAATGCCTAAATCTATTTTAAAGCCCATTGTTGAAAATTTCCAGATTTTATCTCCTATTGTCCACAACCAAAAGTGAGCTTGAACCAAAGAGACCTTGCTTGAAGCCTATGAATTCTTAACTACTTTTCATGTAAACTTTTAAAATAGTCTTTCCATGGATAGCTAGCATGTCTTAATATTTAAGTTATTTCTTTTGTAAGTCAAGGTGAGGAGTAGTCATCGGGTTAATGTTAAGCATAGAATGGACGTTAGATTGTAATATCGTGGCTTTTTCTTTTAAAGGGAGGGCTAAAGAATATTGTATGAGTATTAACACGCTTATATTATTTATTGGAATAGGAATATTGATGATGGAAGTATCGAGGAACATAGAGATAAGTAGCTATGACCATGCTTCTTACACCAAGTTCTTTTTATGAAAGAATGTCTCTCTCTTTTATTGCAAATGTTCTTCTAAAGAAAAGAGTAAATGAATATAGTATGTACAAGCTCTTTCTTGATAGCCCCTGTTAAGCACCCTATCGATTATAATTGTGTGTATGTGTATAAGGTAATGCATGCACATAGGTTCTAAGTCATGAAATTTCCATACATGCTCTCAATAAACTTATTGATTATTTCTATATGTAGTATAACATGAAAATGTATCTTATTCATAAGATTTCATGTGCATTGAAGTAAGAAAGATGATGAAAATGCTTTGATTGCAAAGGAAAGGAAATGAATGTCTCATGCCTTATGCTTTAAGTGATGCGAAGAAAGAGTTTTAAAATGCTCCTATGAACTGATGCTTTAAATGATGCGAAGAAAGTATTTTAAAATGTCCCTATGAACTGATGCTTTAAATAATGTGAAGGAAACGTTTTAAGATGTCCCTATGAATTGACGCTTTATGGATGCCATGAAAAATGATGTTAAGCTCATGCTTTTAAAATGACGTTTTTTCATGAATGCACTATTAAATGAAAAGATGATGTTTAAGTTCATACTTTTAAATGATGTTCTTCCATGAATGACTTGTTAAATGAAAAGGACTGAAAGGACTGACTTGAATGAAAAAGAGAAAGGACTGAATGAATGAATGTTTTATTGTATGAAAATATGTAACGACCATATGAATGAGAAGGGTAACAAAGGAATGGACAGATTGCAATGCCGGGTAAGTAGTACTGGTAGTGCACCCAGTGCTGCCGAAAAAGGGATTTCTGTAACTCCCTGTTCCTGCAAGGATCGAAGAGTTACTCTCTATAACTTAAAATTCACATTTCATCAATATATTTATAGATTCCAAAATATAACGTCACCAGAAAACTACAAAATCTCTTAATAAAATCCGCCACTTCTCAGAAATCTTCTATGAGTAATCCACTATGCTTAAATAATCATCTCACCGATGCTCCATAATCCTGATCCTTAGCTGGACTATTCAAAATCATCTGAAAAATATATGAAGATAAGGGGTGAGTTATCAACAACTCATTAAGCAGAGGACAAATACTAGTATGTAAACATGAGCATTTTCACAGAGTTCAGAATGCAGAAACAAAACATTTTAGTATCAATATGCATATCTCAAAAATACATATTATCAGAAAATTAGAGCGACTTTTCAAACATTTCATATTCAGAAACCAACTTTTCATATTCAAAGACTCCTTTGGCACAACATGACTGAACATCTTCATCTTATCATAACATATCATAACATCATATCATAACAGAGATCATGTTTAACCCTCATGGTAGGGTTGTGCATCCTACGGAAAGATATTTTAAGTGTATTTTTAAACTTAGGATAGGAAGATCCTTGTTATAAAATTTTGGTTCAATCATGAGTTTTGACGATGAAAGAAATTACAACCAAAATCAAGAGAAATGGTCTATGAATGTTTCGACCATTGTGAGTTTTCTATAGTTGTGATTGGTTTTAAATTCTTCTGAGTTGTTTTGTGAGTCTAGGACAAAAATTACATGAGGAATATAAATTTTGGTATTTTTTGGAATTAGGATGTGAAATCTTTAAGTTAGGGGTAAAATAGTCATTTTCCCACATAGAGGGTAAAATGATAATTTTACTCTAAGTTGTCTCTTTTCACATTTCTACTTGTTAGTAATTAAAGTTCTAACTTATAGAATATCTTCTTACAGTTTCTTGTATTTCGTTCTTATTCTAGTAGAACGCGACAATCGAGGTAATTTAGCTCTTAACTTACTATCAGTTTACTGTGTATGTGTGATAGGTAAGGGAACTACAGTTTATGTTCGTATGTTGTTATAGATGCCATGCCATGCCATCACATGTTTATCTATTACACGAATTATTCTGTCACAAAAATCTTATTTGTTACGTAATATATTCTGTCATATGTTACTATATGTTGCAAGTATATCACATTACGTATGACATATGTTACATGTATATCTTGTCACATAATATTCACTGTCACATGTTATGTCATGTTATAAAATATTGTCTGTTACATGTTATGCCATGTCATGAAATATTGTCTGTTACATGTACACCATGTTATGAAATATTTTCTATTACATTTATGTTTCAAAGTATGTCATGTTTGTCATCTTACGTTCATGTCACGTTATGCTACGTCAGGACTTTGATCTTTTATGTCACGTTCATGTCACGCCACTTTGCAAAATGTCATGTATGCCAATTAAGTTACATATGTCAATCACGACCCTAAGCGCTAGGATGGGGTAATATCCTAGTGTAACTCCATTGTTCACGCTGGAGTGTCTAAATAGGTGTGAAATTTCCTGGGTTGATGAAATATAGTCAACAGGTTGCGAATGGGGTCTAACTAGCTGGTCACCGGAGGGCGCCAGCACTAATGCCGATGGAGCCACACATTATGTTACGTGTGTCCACAGCAAGTGTGGCACAAACAATTCATGGGGCCAGAACAACTGTGGAGCATACACTATGTGAGACACAACAATTGTGACATGTAGAATACGTGGGGTCACAACAACTGTGGAGTATGTATTAACGCACTCACAGCTGGTATAGACACCTATGTTGTGATGCGGTAATCGGCAGGGACATACGGCTCAAGGGGACCCTTGTAGCACCCTATGGTCACTTTATGATTAAGTCTATTGAAAAAGATTCCAAATTCATGTATTTCACGTTCAAGTCATGTTTCACGTCATGTTATGTTCAAGTTTGCGTTCATGTCAAGTTTCAAGTTCATGTCAGTCATGGTAACCCCATGAGATAAGATTACTCAAGCATGGTGACCCCATGAGACAAGAATATGTTTCATGTTCATGTTTATATCATGTTATGTTCAAGTTCACATTCACGTTATGTCATGTTCACGTTCAGGTTATGTTTCAAATTCACATTTATGTTATGTCATGCTCAGGTTCATGTTATGTTCAAGTTCATGTTCAAATTATGTATGTTCACGTTCATGCTATGTCTCAAGTCAATGTTATGTTTCAAGTTCACGTTCATGCTATGTTGCTAGTCCTTGTTATGTTTTAAGTTCACGTACATGCCATGTCACGTCAAACTAAGTTTAGTTTCAGTTCAAGTTATGTCATTTATGCCATGCTATACGTCAAGTTATGCTATACTTACTTATGACTTTGATTATGCATTCATACTTTTACTACCATGCATGCATCATTAACCTGTGTGGAAGTTTCCTGTTAACTTGCTGATATTTGTAATCAAATCTCACCGTGGTAGTCTCAACTACCATTGTCCCCGAATGGTAGGCGATGTGTCAGAATCAGAGTAGGGAGCAGACACTGGCAGACTGGAGGAGGTTGATTAGACGCCGTAGACGCAACACGGAGCTTGCAGCCTCCATAGTTAGGTCTTTGGGTAGTATTCCGGCATCGTTAGTCGAGTTACATGAGTTACTCATTGAACTAGCCAATAGTATATTTTGGCAATGTAATTATGGAGCTAGGTCTCCATTGTTTTACGATTACAGTCTTTTATGACTAGTGTTGTAATCGTGGGTGTTTTAAGTATGCATGGTTTATGTTTTAACTATTTGGGATATTATAAGTTTGGTGCATAATATTGCTAAAAAAAAAAAAAATTATCCGCTGCGAATATTGCATAATGCTAGATGCATGTTAGGAACATTGCATCTTATATGTCATGAACGGGGGCAAGTAACCTTGTGTTGCATATCCTGACGCTTCGGATGTCCGTTCGATCCCAAGCGGAATCTGGGGACGTCTCATATGAAATGTCGTGCATGAAACAACCAAGCATAACATATTCATTTCATAGCATAATCACATAGACCACGATAGATATAAAAACATGTGCATAGAACCATAAAATCTTGCTTAGGCCAAAACTCATAGGCATAAAAACATGAAAATTCATCACATAAACATGTTCCAAACTTCAAGCAAATAACATAGAAATTATAGTTTAGTAAAATGATGCATGAAATCATAACATTTGACCAAGATCTGAATCATTCAAGACATGGTATGGCCGAAATATCATGATAACATTCCATCATTCATAAACATGTGAAAATCAAAACATATACAAAGATTTCATGGCATATTCATCACGATTTCAAAGTATATAATTCCTTCCATAGATTGATATAAGATCATAGTAATATAATCAACAAACAATCAAGAAATAGCAACCAAAATAAACATGGTAATGAAAAATTTACATAATCATATACAAGTATTAACCAAGAGTAGGTTGAGTGTATACTTACAAAAAAATCCACGTATAGCAATATTAGCAAGCTGTAAATCTGAAAATTCCACATTAGAAAAGCAACTAAAAACCTCACCTCATGTTCTTGAGTGTATGTGTAGATTTCTAGAGCAAAACTTGTCTATATCTATTCGGCTTCTAGGGTTTTTGGGGTAAAAACTTCTTCAATTCATTCTTAAAGTAAAGCAAACCCTAAAATAACTAAAGATATGGGTAGTGGCCAAAAACAAATACACGGAGGATAAACTTTTCTCTCTATTCGGCTTCTAAGGTTTCTTAAGAACCTTAAACCATCTTTGAGAAATCACAAGAAAAGTGGGTGTTCTATCTTCCACATTGTCCAAACGAGATTTTGAATCTCATTTCCGGGTCAACCAAGTGATGTGTGTGTGAAGCTTAGAAGGAAAAACGATTCTTACCTTGGCTAGACTTAGGGCAGGTTTGGGACACAAGACAAAACACAAAATTCTCATCTCTTCTCATCTCATCATTACACCTTTTTCAAATCCTCATACAAAATATAATAAACAATTCAACTTTTTCAAATCCCAATACACATTTTTCAAATCCCAAAACAATAATAATATTAAAACATAATATTTTAAACTTCAAAACAAAACACAAAATTCTCATCTCACCCCCCAAACCTGCCCTTAGTGTGCCGAAATCTCCGCTTGAGATAAGAAAATCTTCTTGTTTGGTTGAGTAGAAAGTATAAGAAAATGAGAGATTCTTCAAGAAAATATGAGAAAGTTGTATGGAGAGGGTAAGAGCATGAACATTACAAATTTTGCAAAAGATGAAGTGTGATGCCCCCAAATTCCGCTTGGGATCGGACGGACATTTGAAGCGTCGAGACATGCAACACAAGGTTACCTGCCCCCGTTCATGACATAAAAGATGCAATATTCCTAACATGCATCTAGCATTATGCAATATTCGCAGCGGATGATTTTTTTTTCTTTAGCAATACTATGCATCAAACCGAAATATTCCAAATACTTAAAACATACTTCATACATAATGATATACTAAACAACTGAGATCACAATAATAGTCCATATGGTTGTGATCAAAAGAGTGCTGGAGATTGAACTCCACAAATACAAGTAATAACCTGAGGTAACTACTGTACTACCATCTACGTCACACTATTGTTTAGTCGATCATTTCTAGTTGGTCAATTCTCGATTCTCCTTCAGATCCTATAATAAGATTTACCATTCGGGATGAATGGTAGTTGGGACTACCACAATGAGATTTAATTACAAATCTCAGCAAGTTAACAGGAAACTTCCACACAGGTTAATGATGCATGCATGACAGTAAAAGCATAAATGCATAATCAAATCATAAGTAATCATAGCATAACTTGACATACAATATAACATAACTGGCATAACTTAAATTGAAACTGAAGCTTAGCATGAACGTGACTTGAAACATAACATGGACTTGAAACATAGCATGAACGTGAACTTGAAACATAACCTGGACTTGAAGCATAACATGAACGTGAACTTGAAACATAACATGGACTTGAAACATAACATGAACGTGAACTTGCATAATTTGAACATGAACTTGAAACATAACATGAACCTGAGCATGACATAACATAAATATGAACTTGGAACATAACGTAAACGTGAACATAACATAACATGACCTTGAAACATATTCTTGTCTCATGGGATTACCATGATTGCGTGAACGTAAACTTGAACATAACATAACGTGAAACATGACTTGAACGTGAAATGCATGAATTTGGAATCTTATTCAATAGACTTATTCATTAAAGTGACCCTATGGGTGCTACATAGGTCCCCTTGAGCCGTGTGTCCTTGCCGATTACCGCATCACATCACACGTTTCTATACCAGTTGTGAGTGTGTTAATACGTACTCCACAGTTGTTGTGGCCCCACGTATTCTACGTGTCACAATTGCTGTGTCTGACGTAGTGTATGCTCCACAGTTGTTGTGGCCCCATGACTTATTTGTTTGTGCCACACTTGCTGTGGACACACGTAACATAATGTGTGGCACCATCGGCGTTAGTGTCTGGCGCACTCCGGTGACCAACTAATTAGGCCCCATTCGCAACCTCTTGACTGTACTTCGTCAACCCAGGGAATTTCACACCTATTTAGACACTCCAACATGAACAAAGGAGTTCCACTAGGATATTACCCCATCCTAGCGCTTAGGGTCGTGATTGACATGAATAACTTAACTGGCATACATGACATTTCGTAACGTGACGTAACATGAACGTGACATAAAAGACAGAAGTCCTGACGTAGCATAATGTGACATGAACTAAGACGACAGACATGACATACTTCGAGACATAAATGTAACAGAGAACATTTCATAACATGGCATACATGTAACATGCAACATTTCGTAACATGGCATATTATATAATAGACAACATTTCTTAACATGGCGTAACATGTGACAGTGAATATTACGTGACATGAAATACATGTAACAGATGACATACTTAACTTAACATGACATATTTGCAATGTATAATAATACGTGACAGAATATCTTGTGTAACAGATGAATAATTCATGAGAGAATAAATTCTGTGTAACAGATAAATATGTAATGACTTGGCATGAAACATATGACAACATGCATACATACACTTTAGTTCCCTCACTTATCACTCATACACATTAAACTGATAGTAAGTTAAAAGCTAACTTACCTCGGTCTTCGCGCTCCTAGACAAAACTCAAGTGCGATTACGAGAAACTGAAAGTAGTGATTTCGAAAATTTAGAACTTTGACAATTAAGAATATGAAAAAATATCAACTTAGAGTAAAATTACCATTTTACCCTCTACATGTGGGAAAATGACCATTTTACCCCTAACTTAAAGATTTTGCATCCTAACTCCAAAAATCACCAAAATTTACATACCTTATGAAAATTTTGTCCTAAGCTCAAATATTAATTCAGAAAAATTTAAAACTAAACACAACCATTAAAACTCTATAGGGCCGAAACTTACAAAGGCTATTTCCTTTGATTTTTGTTGTAATTCTTTCAAATCTCAAAACTCGTGATTAAACCAAAATTTTTCTTCTACTATACTCATAGCATATTCCTAAGAATAATCATGTTTTGAATCATGAACAAAAGTCATCAAAATCACTAAAACCATACTTGAACTTTTTGGTTTTTCTTCTAAGTTCAAAACAGATTTTTGTTTCTAACTTGTTTTGATCAACCTCTTGATCCATGACTTATAAAGATGTGATCTTCAAACCAAAAAGTCACATGGTTTACAAAGGTGTCCTAAAACAGATCCAAGCTTCAAACTCAAGATCACATGGTTAAACATCACCCAAAACATAAATTTAGCCAAGAACATCATCACTTTGGCCTAACCAAATATCTCAATGCATAAAATTTCATATCTTCGAAACTAACATCAAATATCTTCAAAATAACATTATAACATGTATATAAGATGTTTAGGATCTTCCAATAAAAATATCAAAGCCATTGGAATAAGATTAAACCATAAAAGATTTAAACTTTCTCAAAACAGAAATTGTTTTTCCTCTTCCAGTTTCTAAGTTTCTAGAGCTAAGAAAATATTTCATCAAAACTTTTAATCATGCAACAAATCCTCAACCAATAATCATATACACATGTTAACAGTACTCCATAAAAATTTCGGACCAAGATCTATTCATTAGCTTGGTCAAAAACTCCAAAATATAACACACTCTCCAGTTTATCGCCCAGAATGACCTTTCTGGGGTATAAATAACATTTTATCAATCAAATGATCTCCAAATGGAACGAGTAAGATAGTAAAGTAAACTAAACTCCAAAAGAAACAACTTTCATGAAGGAAACTTTGCGAGAAAACAGTTAAAAAAGCTTCAAAACAGGCGTTCAAAAGAGGTAAGAAAAACTGCCTGAGAGTGTCTTTTGTGTTCTATGGAGGAAAAGTGTAAAGGAAAGTTGCTTTTCGTGGTAAGTGGACTGGAGAGCCTCTTACACAAGTTATGGAAAGTGATAGAACTGAAGGAAAGGTTGAGTGTTGTCCTTTTCTCCTCATAAAAATCAGTCCAAGATCTTTTCTTAAGGTGGAGTGTAAGAGTGAAAGAGTGAGGTGGCCCTTTAGCTATGTATTTCAAGAACCTTCTAGGCCCTTCTTGTAAAGATCTGGCCAGCCAAGTGGGGGTACAAAACTTAGCCATGAAGCAATCATATGGTGACCAAATTCATGGGCCTTAATGGGCCTAAACCGAATGGGTCTAAATTTTGGGATTTAAAGAGGGTTTGGGTTGCTATCAAGCCCAAATCTAATATCACTTGGTCCAATCAATTTTTCAAGGTTAACAAGGTTGGATAATGATGTTATAACACAAATTTGAAGGATTAATAGCATGTGGAAGTGATTTAATCAAGTGATTAAACACAATGCTAGAAATCGGATTAGAAAATGTTTGGAGGCCAACTTTAGGGTTTTGGGGAAACAATTTAGGGTTCTGATTTCAACAATGCTTTTGGGCTTTCAATTGGATTTCCACCATTTAGGGTTTTACTAGGATGGAAACCCACTTTGGTCTGGCACAAATTGGTTGAGCAGATGGAACAAAGTTTTGCTTAAGTGGCATGATTTCACAGCATGATTCCTTCAAATCCATCAAACGCTCCTCATGGTGCCAAGTGTCTAATATTATTCACTAAGTGTGGCTAAGATCTTGCCAAGTGTCCAAATACAAGTTCTCTAATATAATTTGGACATTCCACACTATAATTTTCAAACACTGCAATTGGTGTGCTTACTGAGGTTACTATTCACTCCGAAAAAGTGAATCATAAACTTAACACTAAAAATTCCTAAATATTCATATTAACCTACAGTGAAAATCTTTTACCAAAATTCAATCTCGAAGTGCCCATAAAAATAATTTCACAATTTCCAACAGACGTTTCGTCCAGAATTATGAAAATAGGCTATTGCACCATAAAATCCTAAATAATCCACTGAGTCTAATGGCGTGGACCATAATGCATTCTGATACTTCTAACCACCTCAAATAAATAAAACTTATATTTCTAGCACCATAGTAAGTGATAACACTGACTATGTTGACAGACTAAAACCTATGCGATTGATCGATTCGTAAAAACTTATGGGATTTTCACGAGATTCCTAAAGTCAATAGAAATTCCACCAATGAATTTCTAGCGGGCTGTTACATGAAGCCTTTGGGCGAGTGGTCTTCCTCCCCTTTTATAGAAAACACCTAATTCCCTCATTGGTTATTGAAAACCAATGCATGTAAGACAAGTGGCAAATATTTCCTTCCTCTTTTCGCTTTGGTCAAGACCACCTCTTGGAATTCCCTAGATGGATTACATTGGGAAGGTGCATTTTTCTTTGGGGTTGGCATGTAGGCTCTCTCTTCCATTGGCCGAATTCCTCTTCTCTCCCCTTTATGCCCTTCCTTTTTCAAACAATTGAGTGTTTCTTCTAAGGGTAACATGGTAAAACATCATGTGACTCTTCCTTTTCCCAAGCAAGTAATATTTTGCAGGGATGACAAGTGGCAAAAGACATATGCCATGGCTTAGCCGTCCACCTCTTTCTTCTTTTCCCAATATGATGTTTCATCTTCGAATACTCCTTCCCTATGTGACCTTTCATGTTCTATTGGTCCAATTTAGCCTAGGTGACAAGTGGCAAAGGAACATAGTGTTTGGGAGTGTGCTAGCCGAATTTCTTAGGGTATTCTTATCCTTTAGTCCAAATGTCTCTTCACATATCCTTCTAGAAACTCCATGCATCTTGACACTTGGCATTATCTGACTAAATTTTGAAATCCCATAAGCCTCCATTCGGTTTCCTATGCAAAACTTCTAGAAAAAGCCCCATTTCACTTCCCTAAGCTTCTCTTTCCAAGAACTCCCTTGGAACTAGAATTGGGCAAGACAAAGGGTCTAAACATGTGGGAATTTGGATCTAGCCGAAAATCCTTTGGTCTCCTCTAGGTTCCTTCTGCCCCTTGAATCATCTAGAAAGTTTCTTACACAATGACAAGTGGCAACTTTTCCAAGATAGCATGTAAGCCAACCCTTGGCATTTTCTTACACTTCTCTCTTTCTCCCACTTTCAAGACTAGGTTCAAAGCAAAACATTTTTGGGTCACATAACACTTAGCAAATAGAACTAGATCATGGGCCTAAACCATTGGACCTAAATTCCCAATAAGGCCAAAATCCTTAAGGTAACTAGAGCCACTCTTCTCTTGGGCTTAAATAACTACATCAAAGGCTTCTACTCCTAAAATACCATGGCAACCTAGAACAATTCTAAGGGCCGAGCCTAGATGATACTCGGGCCATCACACTAGCTTTTGAGGTTCATGAAGGATCATGTTTGGGACCCTACGTTTGATGTAGGGTTGTTTCAGACATAATATTTTGGGATGAAATAGAAATTTGATTTGGTACCAAGATTATTGCTCAAGACTTTTGTTATTTTCCGCCCCGATTTATTCATATTGTTAGAAACATGCTAGGCGCATTCCATGTTAATTGCATGTAGGAGGAGTATATAACCTAGTGTTGCATGTCTCGATACTTCAATTATTGTGAAATCCCAAGCATGAGTTGGGGACGTGACACTGAGTGTCTACCATGCTTGTTGCTTCGGGCGAGCTTCATTGCTTGCACATGATATTCCCATCACGAGCAGGCTGAGTGCTTGTTGTGCTTGTGCTCAGTGGCGAGCTTTAATGCTCACCATTGCGCATTGCGTTTATGGACGCCAATGCCTATTGGTGCAATGCATGCCATAGTGCTCGTAACTTTAAACTTTAGATCATAAAATAAACATGATGTATTTGGAAAAAGTGATAATGGACATAGCGTGATAGATGTTTGGCGTGGTTTTGCAAGACAACTCCCTTTTGATCTAGAACTCTATTCCTTCTCTCCTGTTGTAATCCTCCATTAAGTGCAATGCCTCCTTTGTGTGGAACTAGATTTTTTGGGCCATGTGACCTTTTATTTGGAGAGCGATAAATTGTTCCCACAGGCAGAATAAAAGGAAGCCCATTGCCCATAATCATTCCCACAAACGGAGCTAGATATTGATGCAATTTTTTGGCAAAGCTGGAGCCCAATAATATAGTCAAATGGTACACGATGGTGCTTGGGTGCTCAGATTATCATCCATGAATTAAAAGTAGATAATACATATAAAAATATAAATAAAGAGAGAAAATAGAATTGATGAAAGGTTGCAAAAAATGTTACCCTTGTAGAAATATGGAGAGCGAGAGAGAGAGAGAGAGCCAAGAGAGTGTAGAGGTTGATTCCTTAGAGAGTTAAAAGATCTCTCATGTTTTTGTTGGTCAACTCCTTTTGTATAGGTGTTCTTCCCTCTTTGAAATAGTTGAGTCATCTCGCTTTATGTCATTTTCATATTTTTCTACATCAATCAACCTCTTTTGGATTTATCTTTTCCTTATCATATCTCTTCTTTTTATTTTGGATCATGCTACTCGACTACCTAACATTTATCGATGGGCATGTCCCCTACTGCATTTGCACTTTTTTTCATACATGTTTCACACATCTTTCAACATTTAAAAAGCAAATACATAAATACACTAGTAGTCATGTAACAACTCGATCCTAAAATTAGGCTATAAGATAATTTCTGCCCTTTTTCTCTCTACGTGAGAATTAGGGTTGTTGTTGCTTTTTGCTTCTTTTGCGTGAGCCTCCACGGCTGGCTGCATGGTAGCCACAGATAGTGGCTCCGGTCGGCCTTCCTTTGCCGATCAAGTGGCCGCTGTCCCCCAGCCCATCCCTGAGATGGTGCTACCGTATAGACCATTGAAGGTGTTGGACGGTGAATTGTATTTTCAGTTTTCACATGAGGAGATCACCAAGTCAGCAGAACCCTTTCGTTACTCGGTGATTCTGAAGTTTCTGAAGCAGTGTCCGTCGCTTGATGCCGTGCGGTCGTTTATACATAATCGTTGGGGACTTTCTTCCACTCCAGTTGTTTCCTCAATCAGACGGCCCAGGAACGTTTTTGTACGAATGAATAGCAAGGCAGATTTCACGAAGGCGTTGTCAAGGGATGTATGCGAGATCAATGGAGTTTTTTATCGGGCATTTAGATGGACGCCGGAATTCATAAAGGATGAGGAACCTTCTCGAGTACCGGTATGGATCTCTCTTTCGAGACTCCCCTCTAATTTTTATACTGAAGCATTTTTGAGTATCCTTATGGCTCCTATTAGCATTTTCATCCGTAATGATAATCTGATGCGTTGTGCCACACGAACGGATGGGACGAGGCTATCTGTTGAGGTTGATGCTGCCAAAGAACCTCTCTCTCATTTTTGGATTGGAGCTCCTGGTCTGCCATCTAGTAGGAAACAAGAAATTGTTTCTGAAACACTTCCTGCATACTGTTGTAAGTGCTAAATGCAAGGCCACAACTCACAAACCTGTCGAGTTGATCATCCTAAGTTGGGGAAGGCACGGGTAGGAAAGAAAGGGCAGAAAGATTCGGATGGGAAGGGGATACTGATGTGAGTCCTGAGCAGGTACTGAATGCAGTTGCAAGTCTGAGTACAACTATGGTTTTGAGTGATAACTCGGTTATGAGTGCAGTTGTGTGTCCGACGATAACTGTGGTTCGGTGTGATACCATAGCCCCTAGTCTAGTTGGGGATGTTTCAGTTATTGACCTAGAGGGGGATACTTTAAAGGAAGATAAAGAAATGGCACCTATCTTCACAATGGTGCAGGTAGCTGCTATTCCGATAGCTCTTACTTTTGTTACAATTTTGGATACTGTTGGGACTTCGAGGCCTAGTGTGGCGTATGCTGTTGCCTCACGAGATATTGACACTGCTATATTTTCGGATACTGTTGTTTGTGCTTCAGTTGAGAGGGAGGATATGAATGTTGACCGGCTTGTAGTCCAGGAGATTGAGGTGGATGTCGTGGCACTAGAAGATGGACCAAATGAGGAGCAAACATTTGTGGATGACACTGTTTTTGAACCGAAACCAGATTTACACCCATAAGTTTTCCCTCAAGAAAAGGATTACTTGATAGAATCTGAGATTAAGGAAGGTAAAAGAAAATATAAGAAAAAGAGTTTTGTTAAAATGAGAAGTTCTTCTCGGGTTCTTGCTCATTTCTCTATTCCCTCTCAATGATTGATCCCATTCTTGTATGGAATATTAAGGGAGTTGGGACCTCGAAAGATAGATTAAAAAAGTTGATTGGTAAGTTGAGGCCAAAAATTGTTGCTTTGTTGGAACCTTTTCAAAATCTTGATGTTACTAGGAGATTGGGTCGTGTTTTGAAATTCGATAAGTTTAATTCAAATGAGGTTGATGGGGGTAAAATTTGGACTTTTTGGGATAGTATCTTGGAGGTGAGTTTGGTTCGTGTGTGTGTGGGGGCAATATATCTCTCTCAAGGTAGGCATAGGTGCTGATAAATTTTTGCTCATGGTCATTTACGCAAAATGTACCATGGCTAAGCGACACATTTTGTGGGATGCTCTTGGTATACTGAATATGGGCTCTGAACCATGTATTTTTATTGGTGATTTTAATATTATCCGGAATGATTCAAAGAGATGAAGAGGTAGGCCTCGACCTCTTACAGCTATAGAAGATTTTAACAATTGGATTCAACAGGGAGGTTTGCTTGAAATAGCATCAAAGGGGAGTGCTTTTTCTTGGTGTAATGGGCAATATGGCCTTGCTCGTTCTTGGGCACGGTTGGAGCATGTTCTGATGGATGCCGCTTTTCTTTCTGTATTTCCTAATGCTATTTGTTCTTATCTTCCATGTTCTACTTCGGATCATGCACCTATGTTTATTGAGTTCAAGCAAGACCCTTTCTCTTATGGTCCAACCCCTTTTCATTTCCAATAGATGTGGGTGGAACACCATAATTTTCTGGATTGTGTTCGACAAGCTTGGTCTTCTAGAGAGGGTGGGTCAGCCATTCAGAATTTGGTTATGAAGTTAAAACGGACTAAAGTTGCCTTGCAGGATTGGAATAAAAGGGTCTTCAGTCATACTTTGGGCCAGATTTCTAATCTTGAAAAATAGGTTGAGAAGCTTGAACTCTAGTCTCAATTAAACTGGGATGGAAATTTAGATAGAGAGTTACAGGTGGCAAATGCGGACTTGGCTACTTGGCGGCGTCGAGAAGAAATTCGTCTAAATCAAATGGCAAAGCTAAAGTGGGCAGTCGATGGTGATTCGAGCTCCAACTTTTTTCATGCCTGCCTAGCCATGAAACAGCGTAAGTAGGTACGAAATATGCGTTCGAATGATGTAATGTTTGAGTCTTCAAAGAGCATTCACCAAGGTGCAGTTGATTATTTTTCTTCTTTTCTCCAAGGTGAGCCTCCGGTTGAGCAACCAAACTTTGATGGTCTTATTTATCCAATTATTTCTGCGGAGGAAAATGCCTCCCTTGTTAGTGCACCCTTATTATAGGAAGTATTTGTTGCTTTGTCCTCTAATCCGATTAACAGTGCTCCTAAGTATTCTGGGCCAATATGAGAGATGGTCGAGACAAGCTATTAATAAACAAAAATCTCTTTTTTATTGCTCAAGTAAAATCTCATCTACTCGTAAGAGGTGTCTTTTTTGTAGCATTGGTTTCGTGGAGGGGCACTTCCCATTCCAATATCTCGGAGTGCCCATTATTCTTGGTTGTCTGAAGCAAGTACATCTTCAAGGCATGGTGAATAAAGTGAGGCATAAACTCAGTGGCTGGAAAATGTGGCTTATGTCTTCTGGAAGGAAACTGGTTTTGTTACGTCATGTTATTTTGAGTATGGCCCTTTACCTATTTGCTGTTTTACAGGTCCCTCAAGCTATAATTAATAAGATCCATCAGCTGATGAACTCATTCTTTTGGGGTGAGTCAAATGGAAAAGATAAGAAGAAATGGGTTGCTTGGAAGTACATTTGTAGGCCTGTGGCAGAAGGAGGTCTCGGACTGAGGCTTCTTCAAGACACTTAGACAGCCTTGCACATGAGGTTTGCCTGGAATCTTCTACAAGGTAATTCTCTCTGGGCAACTTTTCTTAAGGCTAAATATATGGGTATGAAACCTTGGTTCCTTATAGATGTTGATGAAGGTTCAAGATTTTGGAAAATGATTACTCATTGCATCCCTTTGGTGTTCAATAATTCTAAATGGAGAGTTAGAGGAGGAGATTTTTTATTTTTTATTTTATTTTGGTATGACAAATGGCGCGATAATGGTCCCTTGATTAATGACTTGCCAATCGTGGGTCAGCCTTTGTTGAAGCTCAAAGAGTGTCGTTTGTCAGACAGCTGGGATATGAATTTGCTAGAGGACTTGGTTGGCTTGGAGAATGTTGATGATATTCTAGTCTCTTTATCTGGTACTAATCCAGGTAGGCATGTTCTTGTCTGGACCCATACTGAGACATGTATGTTTTCCACTAAATATGCATGGCATTGTATTAGAGTCAGGGGCTCCTTTCTTGATTGGCATTCTTAGATTTGGCTTAAAAGGCTTCCCTTAAAAATGTCTATTCAGTTTTGGAAGACTTGGCACAGGGCTTTGAGTGTGGATGATAGGTTGTGTCGTATTGGCACTCCCATTGTTTCTAAATGTGAGTGCTGTCCTGCAGGGCATTATGAAGATATTAACCATGTTCTCTTTGAGGGAGATTTCCCTAAAAAAATCTGGTCATTTTTTTTGCAATCTCTTTGGGCTTCCACTTGGTAGCAATTGGAAACACAAAGTCTCCTCTTGGTTCCGGCTCGCTAAGTCCTCTTCTCAGGTGGGTGTTATAATTGGCCTTATGCCTGTCATTGTTACTTGGAGACTTTGGAGGAGAAGATGCCTAGCGCGAATGGAGGGCATCTTTGAATCGCATGAAGCGGTTGTCAAATCTATTTCTATATGGATTGGTTCCCTTGGTTAGTCGATTGATATTTCTTATAGTTTATCCCGTTTTGATGGCATGATCCTTGAGACCTTATGGATTAATCCCACTCCTTCAAAAGAGAGGTGGTGTAAAGTAGTCCAATGGAATAAACCTCCTTCAGGGTGGTTTAAATTGAATACGGATGGTAGCAGTCTTGGTAACCCGGGTCCTAGTGGTATTGGTGGTGTTGTTCATAATGATACAGGACAGCTTGTGAGAGCATTCGCCTCCCCAATTGGTTTTGGTTCTAATAATAAAGCGGAACTCCTTGCACTTCTTAATGGCCTGCAGTTGTGCATGTCCCTTTAGCTTTCTAATGTGGTTGTTGAGGTTGACTCCATGGTGATGATTTCTTGGTGGCATAGAGGATGGTGGGGGGTTTGGTACCTGGAGGATTATTGGGAAGAGATTGTTGGTCTGACTAATTCTATTACTTGTTGATTTCAGCATGTTCTACGTGAAGGAAATAAAGCGGTGGATTGGTTGGCCAAAGATTGTGCCAATGGTGCTACTTTGGTCTACACAAATACTTCTTTATTGCCTCAGGTCCTTAGAGGTTTGTTACGATTGGATTTATTGGGGTTTCCTTCTTTAAGATGTTGTTAATCTTGGCTTTGTTTTTGTTTTTGGTTGCTATGTTACTCATTATATTCATAGGCTTGTTTAGAGTCTTTTTGGGGCTTGGGTTCATTATGTACCGTTCAACAAGCAGCACAACCAATTTCTCTCTCTGCCAAAAACCCACTGCAGTGCGCCAACTGGTTCAGCCTTCGGACAACACCACATCCAAACAACCCCTTTATTTATGTATAGCACTTTAGGAATCTTCCCAAAAACCTATAGTAGGAACTCCTCAACACCGCAAGGCATCGTGAAAACTCACTACAACAAAGAACACAAACAACCGTAACCCAACTTCTCCCTACATCCACCAACCGACGCCAAACAAGTGGAAACCAAGAAATCGAGTCAATATCGTTGTGCACCATGCCCATGTACGCCGCCGTGTACCCATACGTGCCCACAACCTTTCATGTGCCGTTGCAAGTAGCATTGGAACACCACCAGCGTTCATTTGCCTTGCTCCATGAGCCACCATCAAGCCATGGCAGCAACCACTACCCATTTCTCTTCGCTCAATGCCCACCACCACGCACAGAGGAAGCCGACTAGCAACCACCGTGATTCTCAACGTAGGCAAGCCAGATCCGCCATATCCTTCACTTGGGTAAGCCCATATGAGATCTCTCTTCGTTTCCTTTTCGTCGCATAGCTAACGACACCATCCCTTTCTCTCAGAAGCTTTTCGTTCGGCCTCCCAGATTTGCCGTCGCAGCCTTGGCTCAACCACTCTCCACTGCATCCGTTCTCTCTTGGTGAGTTCTATCATAGCTTTTCTTCCCAAGTGAATGTCTGCCTCTAGGTTCCTTCATTTTTCTCCAGAGCATTCAAAATAAGAGAAATTCTATTTGCAGTCCCCACTTGGGGATTGTATGTGCAGGTTCTTTATTAAATGAGAAAAAACATCATTTTAGGAGGGATAATTTTGTAATTTTAAAGATAAAATTACCTAGACTTGCATTGCAGTCCCCAAATGGGGACTATACCTAGCATTGCTCTCAAAATAATAGTTCGCCTATATGGCCTATATGTCACATAACATTGGATTATCAAACACATTGGAGCTATAAACAAAAAATAAACAAAGCCAAAAACTCATTAGTTGTTGCTGAAATAGGCTAATGTAACTAGGTTCTTTGAATGAAAACTAAAAACCAAAAACTTGCAGCAGTAAATAGGCTAATGTAAAGTCATGCAAAGTGGAGAATGGGTCAGGGTCTTTTGACCTTTGGTATTATCTTTCCCAACTGATACCGTTGGAATCTTTTAACTTTCCTTTATTCTTCTTGTATTTCTTCACAACATATAAGCCTAATTTTGTATTGTCCATACTATAGAATATTTATATCTAACACTTTCTGGGTGTCATAGAGGGTCAACTTGTTCGTACTTCTTTCCTAACAAATTTCCCACCAGCACAAACCTCAGGTCCATTACTCTGTTTCAGCCATGGATCATGACCCTTCTTTAATTCCCACTAACTCCAACAAATTTCACCAAATATTCCAGTCAAGCTCAACCTAGATTCACCCAAATTTCACTCACGAATTTCATCCAAATTTCACACAAGGAATTTCACCCAAGAACATGAAGCATTAAGAGAAAGAGAGTAAGAGAAAACTCACCTGTGAGAAGGGGCTTCAGTGTGAGCAATGCCAAGGGGGAGTTGGTGATGGGAATGAGCGGGTGATGGTGACGAGCTGGTCATAGAGTTTTTTTATGGAGACGAGGACTTTTCTTGGGCTGAGTTGTTTATGGAGACGGGGACGAGCTAGAGAGAAAAAGCACATTTTTTAAAGAAGAAATGTGTGAGGAAGAATAAATGATATGAACCCGTGGGAATGGAATCCCTTGAACCTACAATCAATTTGAAAACTCACCCAAGTAAGCCAAAAATCAAGTCAATGGATCGAGAATCTAGACCCATTGAGAACTCGTTTCAAGAACCTAGATTATATTAAAATCTAGACCCGTTGAATAACCTGTCTCAAGAACCTAGATTACAAGGAGGAGCGACACAAAGGTTGTGATTTACCTTTGATAAGTTCAAAAGTTCAATCAAGAACAAGAGGAGTAAACACAACTCACAATGAAAATTCAATATTGTCTAAAGAGCTTGTGTTGGATGGCTACAAGATATTTAAATACCTAAACCGTAATTAACCCTAGGCCAAAACAAGGCCCCTTTTACCTAAAATGCCCCTGGATGAATGGTGCCGTTGCTACGTAACACGGCTACAGTAACTCTTGAAACCCTAGTTCAACAAAATAAAACATATGTGGGCCAAGTATCCTCAAGCCCGATTATTCTAGACTAATTCATATAACTAATAAAATAAATCTTTTAAATGATTTAAACAATTTGAAAGCCTCCAATAACAATAGACCCAAACAATAACTCTTAAGTCATGTCTTCCACAACTTGTATCAAGTGGATCAAAATTGGTTCTCCTTCTTTCAAGTCCATCTTGAGTGTTAGGCTCTTGCTAGTTTCATTCCAAGTGGATTGCACCAATCCTTGCATTGATTCCTTGATCTTCTTGGTTCTTGATCTTGAAATTGACCCATCGAGAACTTGCAAAGGATCTTTAAGACTAGGCCCACCTTGGTTCCCATCATTCCCCCTCTCCTCAAAAGGATTCGACCTCGAATTTTCACCTACATCAAAAAGAGAAAGATTAGAAACATTGAAAGTAGCATAAACACTATACTCACCTGGAAGGTCCACTTTATATGCATTGTCATTAATTTTCTCAAGAATTTGGAAAGGTCCATCTCTACGAGGATGCAACTTAGTCCTTCTATAGGCTGGAAATCTTTCTTTGCGCATGTGAACCCAAACCCAATCTCCTGGTTTAAAGATGACACGCCTTCGTCCTTTATTGGCTTGAGAAGCAACCCTTTAATTCTTTTGGGTAATTTGAAGTCGTACCCTCTAATGAAGTGACTTCACCAATTCCGTCTTCTTTTGTCCATCCAAACTACTCCTGCCATCAATAGGTAAAGGCATCAAATCTAAAGAAGTAAGTGATTTAAAACAATAAAAAATTTCAAAAGGAGAATATGAAATAGTAGTATGCATGGTCCTATTATATGAAAACTTTATAAATGGCAAACAATCCTCCCCAGTTTTTAAATTCTTATGTACAATAGTGCGTAAAAGCTGAGTTAAAGTCCTTTTAACTACTTCAGTCCCACCATCAGTCTGCCGATGACAAGTAGTGGAAAATAATAGCTTAGTACCCAATTTTCCCACAACACCTTTCAAAATTAGCTAAGGAATTTAGCATCCTTATTAGAAACAATACTCCTAGGTACACCATGGAGTCGCATTATCTTCCTGAAAAATAAGTCAGCTATGTTAGTCAGTTATGTTTGTGGCATTATCTGTTTTATGGCATGGAATGAAATGTGCCATCTTACTAAATCTATCCACAACCACAAAAATAGAATCTTTGCCCTTTTTGTCCTAGACAGCCCCAAAACAAAGTCCATAGATATGTCTACCCATGGCTCACTAGGAACGGGTAAAGGTGTATACAATCCATGTGGCAAAACTTTAGATTTGGCCTTTCTACATGTAATGCACCTACCAAAAATGCGATTGACATCTCTCTTCATCTTAGACCAAAAGAAATGTTCATGCAAAATGTCTAAAGTTTTCTTGACACCAAAGTGTCCCATTAATCCCCCACCATGTGCCTCACGCACTAATAACTCACACATATAACAACTTGGCATACAAAGTTTACTTTCTTTAAACAAATAACCATCATGCTTGTAAAACTTACCAAATAATGCATTATCACATGCCATATACACATCAGAAAAGTCAGCATCATTGGCATACATGTCTTTCACATATTCAAACCCAAGCATTTTAGCACTCATAGAAGTAAGAAGTACATACCTCTGGGATAGAGCATCAGCAACAATGTTCTCCTTACCTTGCTTGTAATGGATGACATAAGGAAGGTCTCAATGTATTCCATCCATCTAGCATGCCTTTTATTCAACTTACCTTGACCCTTGAGATGCTTCAATGATTCATGATCGGTGTGGATCACAAATTCCCTAGGCCACAGGTAGTGCTGCCAAGTCTCTAATGCACGAAGAAGAGCATAAAATGCTTTGTCATAAGTAGAGTACTTTAGAGACGCCCCACTTAGCTTCTCACTGAAGAAGGCTATGGGCCACCTATCCTGCATCAAAATGGTTCCAATTCCTATTCCTGAGACATCACATTCAATCTCAAAAGTTTTGTTAAAATCATGTAATGCTAACACAGGTGCAGAGCACAACCTTTCTTTAATGGTGGCAAAAACATTCTCTTGATCAGGCCTCCAATGAAACCAAACATTGTTTTTAATTACCTCAGTAAGTGGTGCAGCAATGGTGCTAAAGTCTCTAACAGAATGCTGATAAAAGCTAGCTAAGCCATGAAAGCTTCTTACCTTAGTGATGCTCTTTGGCTTTGGCCACTCCTTGATGGCCTTGGCTTTCTTTTCATCCATCTCAATACTTTTTACACTAACAACATAACCAAGAAAAACAACTTTGTCCATGCAAAAGGTACATTTCTCAAAATTAGCACACATTTTTTCACATCTCAACACATCAAACACATATCTCAAATGCTCAATATGTTCATTTAAGTCCTTATTGTACACTAGGATATCATCAAAGTACACAACCAAAAACTTGCCTATGAATGCACGTAGGACATGGTTCATTAATCTCATGAAAGTACTAGGCGCATTTGTAAGTCCAAATGGGATAACCAACCATTCATAAAGCCCATATTTAGTCTTAAAAGCAGTTTTCCATTCATCACCCTCTTTCATTCTAATTTGATGGTACCCACTTTTAAGATCAATTTTACTGAAAATACATGAGCCATGCAATTCATCAAGCATATCATCTAATTTAGAAATGAGATGGCTATACTTTACCGTGATAGTGTTGATTGCCCTGCAATCAACGCACATTCTCCACATCCCATCCTTCTTTGGCACTGGTAGCACTAATACTACACATGAGTTCATGCTCTCCCTCACGTACCCCTTACTCATCAAATCCTTAACTTGTCTCTGAAGCTCCTTTGTCTCTTCTAGATTACTCCTATAGGCTGGTCGATTTGGAATAGCAGCTCCGAGCACAAAATCAATCTGATGCTTAATGCCTCTAATGGGTGGCAACTCATTTAGCATCTCCTCTAGGAATACATCCTCAAACTCCTGCAACAAAGAAGCAGCCAAACTAGAAAGAGACTGGTCAATTTCATCAAGATCAAGTTAAGACTTTTTATAGATAAGAAAAATCATAGGGCGATCTGCTAAGAAAGCACTCTTAACCTCCCTCTCTCTTGCATAGAAACTCACTTTTGTCTTTCATTTTCTCTCTGCAACTCTCATTCTTTTTACTCTTTCTATCTTGCTCATTTTCATTCACACTCTTCCATTTTTTTTTTGCTCAATCTCTTTTTCACACTTTCTTTTTTTATCACACTCATTTTCACTCCTTCATTTTTTATCACTCTCATTTTCACTCTTTATTTTTTGAGCAATCTCACTTTTCAGTTTCAATTAGTCCTCATGGACCTGTCTTGGAGTAAAGGGGCAAGCTTGATTGTTTTGCCCTCCTTTTCAAAACTGTACATGTTCTTGAACCCATCATGTGTCACCCACCTATCATACTGCCACAGCCTCCCCAACAAAATATGGCCAGTATGCATAGACATAACATCACAAAGCACCTCATCCTGATATTTCCCAATTGAAAAAGTAACTAACACTTATCTATCCACCCTAACCTCCCCACAAGTATTCAACCACTACAATTTGTATGGTCTAGAGTGTTTTAAGGTTGGTAAATTCAATTTCTCAACCAAAGTAGTGCTAGCCATATTAGTACAACTCCCCCCATCAATGATCATACTACATACCTTGTTGTTGATGTGGCAGCTAGTATAGAAAATGTTCTCTCTCTATTGCTCTGCATCATCCACCTTAATGTGTCTATTGAGAGCACGCATGGCAACAAGAGACTCACCTGTCACGGGGTATTCTAGTTCATCATCATCACTATCATCCTCACTCTCAGTCATCACCTCCCAATTGTCACGCATAATCATCACCCGCTTGTTTGGACATTGAGAAGCGATGTGCCCTGAACCCAAACACTTAAGCATTTAATATCTCTATTCCTTTAAGGTTGAGATTCAACCTTGGGTTTGTTACTAGTTTCTTCTTCTTTTCCCTTTGGTGGATCAGTCTTTCTCTTTGCTTTAGTTGGATCATTCCTATCACACTTTGATTTTCAAGTAGTGCTAGAAATCGTAGTGTACCTTGTTGTCCCTTTTCTCTTTAACTGTCTCTTCACCTTCATAGCCATGTGCACCATGTCCTCTATCTTCACATAATGTTGTAATTTAACTATATTGGCTATTTCCCTATTCAAACCACTAAAAAATGAAGCCATGGTGGCCTCTCGATCCTACTTTACATTAACCCAAATCATCGCCACCTCCATCTCCTTATGGTAATCCTCCACACTCCTAGACCTCTGTGTAACATTGTGGAGTTTTTGATAAAGGTCTCTATAGTAGTGGCTAGGTACAAATCTCCGCCTCATGAGAGCGTTCAACTTTCCCCATGTCTCTACAGGCCTCTCATAATTCCTCGTCCTATAGCATAATCAGTGAACTCAATTACCACCAACCTCACTTTCTTCCTTCTCCTTAGAGTAATTATGACAATCAAACACCAGCTCTATTTTTTTCTCCCACTCTAGATAAACCTCAGGGTCAGTTCTATTTTGGAAAGATGGTATTTTCATTTTGATGCTCCCAAAATCTCTATCTACACCATCCCGACCTCCTAGGTTCCCCTCAAGTACTCTTTCATGCCTAACTGTTCTATGTCTACCCGATCCAACTTCAGATGTTAGGTCTTCCTCATCTTCACCATCTCCTTCATTCTCATACTCATATTCAACCCTAGGCTACACGTCGCCTCCTATCTCTCCCACCTTGCAGATTTTTAATCGCTGCTTCTTGATGATCCATCATATCCCTCACACACTTCATCCAACACAAAGTTCAACCGCTCAAACTGTTGTTGCATGGTTTGCAACACAAAGGATGAGTTATCTGCCATCCCCTTTGGTGATGAGTCACTCCTATGAGACATCGTAATGTGCTGTACAAAAGGAATGTTAGTAGAAAACCTCACACACTCCCTTACATATTTACACTCGAATAACGGCACTCCACTCGTGTTTCACTCTTACTTAATTTTTTTCCGAATAACAATCTCACATTCTCTTGCCTTTTATCTCAAGAGTCTTCCCACTCAAGTTCTTTAAGAACTAATTGAACTCAATCAAGACAATGCAATCTTGCTTTATACCAACTAGTAATGAGGTCCAAGAAACAAGATAAGAGAAACACGGAAAGAATACAATGATACAAAAAAGGAAATTATACGAATGAAACAAGATACCAACTATAATGAAGTATGCAGCCTCTTTGATGATAAAACTCAAGAAAAAAAAAACGGATTTCTATTTTTTTTTTTTTGACGATTTTTTTTTTCTTTTCACCAACTGATTTTATCACAATCAAAAGAACAAGCAATTGACAAAACCCTAACAATAACTCAAAACCCTAGAATAAGTGATATATACCAGCCCCTCTCTCTCTCTTTTTTTTTTTTTAGCAACCCTAATCAAAGAATAAGGAAACCCTAGAAAACAATGAGAAATTCGATAGCCCTAGGATGAAGGAAACTTTTGCACTTTTTTTTTTGCAACCCTAATCAAAGAACAACGTAACCCTAATCAAAGAATAAGGAAATCCTAGAAAACAATGAGAAATTCGGCAGCCCTGGGATGAAGGCAATTTTTGCACTATTGGTTTTTTTTTTGGATAAGTAATGTAAGAATTAAAAGATAGAATCAGACCTGATTGGAAACCAATAACAAATTATATAAACCTGTATGAATGAAATACCTTGAACCCACAATCAATTTGAAAACTCACCCAAGCAAGCTAAAAATCAAGTCAATGAATGGAGAATCTAGACTCATTGAGAACTCATTTCAAGAACCTAAATTATATTAAAATTTAAACCAGTTGAATAACCTGTCTTAAGAACCCAGATTACAAGGAGGAATGCCACAAAGGTTGTAATTTACCTTTGATAAGTTCAAAAGTTCAATCAAGATCAAGATGAGTAAACTCAACTCATAATGAAAATTCAATATGGTCTAAAGAGCTCGTGTTGGACGGCTACAGGATATTTAAATACTTAAACCCCAATTAACCCTAGGCCAAAAATAAGGTCCATTTTACCCAAAATGCCCCTGGATGAATAGTATCGCGACTACAGTAACCCTTGAAATCCTAGTTCAACAAAATAAAATATATGTGGGTCAAGCATTCTCAAGCCCGATTATTCTAGACTAATTTCTATAACTAAAAAAATAAATCATTTAAATGATTTAAACAAATTGAAAGCGTTCAATGACAATAGGCCCAAACAATAACTCTTAAATCATGTCTTCCACAGCTTGTATCAAGTGGATCAAAACTAGTTCTCCTTCTTTCAAACCCATTTTGAGTGTTGGGCTCTTGCTAACTTCATTTCAAGTGAATTGCACCAATCCTTGCACTGCTTCTTTGATCTTCTTGGTCTTGATCTTGTAATTGGCTCATCTGGAACTTGCATAGGATCTTTAAGATTAGGCCCACCTTGGTTCCCATCAATAAATGTAAAGACGCATTTTTTAACAGCAAATACGTGATCCAACTGGGAGAGAAAGAGAAAAGGTGGGATCAAAGAGAGAGAGGAGAGGGTGGTGCGATGGTGCTTTCAAGACCAAACGAAATCGTCGTGTGTGGGCAGTGGTGATGTTGCTTGAAATAAGGGAAAAGAAAGGGCTCCGTTGAAATGATGCCGGTGATACTAGTTTAGTCGGAGTTGAACCAATGATGATGGATGAGGACAATGTCGGGGGAGCTAATGGTGGCGAATAGTGTGGGGGAAGAAAAGGGAAAGGTGAAATTTCTGATGCATGGGAAAGAAACTGAAGTGGAGAGAGAGAGAGAGAGAGGAGAAATGCGTGGTAAAGAAACGAAGTGTAGAGAGGAGAAGTGAGTATGGTGATAAATATTCATTAAAAAATAAGATGACTGAACTACAATTTACTTGATATTTGAAGAATGACTATAGATAAAAATTCGGATGAAGTTGTTATAGCTAATCCAATGCCAGCGGATTTACCCACAAATTTGTCATATTTAACTAAGCATTGGAATTTGGTAAAGCCAATGCCAGTGCTCTTAGTCCCTTTTGATCAAGTTTGTCTGATTTCATAGTTATTTACAATGATGCCACTAAACCCTTTGTCATATTGTTTTTTCTTTTCATAAAGCACGTACAAACTTCTTATTATTTACAAAGAGGCCATTAATCCATTGCTCTGTAGTTTTCTATGTCGAAGATTCTTTCGAGGCATGATTACATTAATACCCCTAATTTAATTAGTCCTGGCAAGATGCTTTCCGGCATGTTTTCCGTTTCTGTTATATTGGAATTGGTTATATTTTATTTTAGAACTATTATGTTATTTGAAGTTCGATTGTGTTTAATATTTTAAGTTTGGCTTAGTTTTAATTAAATAATTATGTTAACCCAAATATCTATTTTTTAAAGAAAATATTACGAAATTATTTATAATATTAAATATTAGTTCTTATAATTAGATTTAAGTAGTAAATAATAAATGGTTTAATTATTTAATTAGTCTATTTTATGAAACCAATTTCATTGTTATTTAATACATTTAAATACAATATGATTCCCTACTAAATTATAAAATGTTATTAGTATTAAATTATTGTTAGATTATAATAATAGTTTAACCAGGATTTGAATTTTAAATATGATTAAGTTTAATTATCAAAACAAATTTTCGTTGTTATTTTGTCAGATTTGATAAAATTATTATATTACAGTTATAACTAAAAAATAAACTATAAAATAAAAAAATATATTAAGAATATTTAAATAATATTAATATTTATTAGATTTATTGTAAGATTGAATAATTATGTTAATTATAAGAAAGTAAACCTATTTTAAGAATTGAGGTTTTCATGACTTGTCCTAATAGAATTTAATATAGCCCAAGTATTCTACTAAATTATAATTTGAAAGTGAAAATATGTTATTAGTATTTAAATAATTTAAGATATAAGCATTCATTGATTTTATATTAAATAGAATATTTATTTGATTACTTTCAATAGTATAAATTTAATTAAGTGGGATATTAGGACATGTTTTCCAAGACAGATTTAATGATGTTTAATATTTCGTAAAGGTGACAAACTACGAAGTGAGATTCAGGAAACAACGTAGCGTGATAAGTAGTTTGATCATAAATTAGGATTAACTCATGTTAGTTAGTTTATATAGATTATTATTAAAGTCACTTCTTTGATAGCCATTTTTTTTATGTACCACGCATATAACGATTTATGCAAACATGTCAATCATCATAGCACATGATCATGTTATATTTCTGCATCATGTTCAAATTTAGCATTTTACAGTTATTTATATTAGTATGTATGTCATGCATCTCACATCGCTTATGACACGTAAGTTTTCTTAAGTTCAAGTGTAAGATAATATCATAACAGTTCAGATGAGTTCACTATTGTGTGCTGCTGAAGCTAAAGGGAAAATGAAGAGAGTAGCTGCTACTAGAGGTGGAACCAGAATCACTTATCTGCTTTTTACAGATGATTGTGTGATTTTCAGTAGAGCAAGTAAAGAGAATTGGAGGACAATAATTGACATACTGAAGGTCTATGAAGATTCATCTGGCCAAATGCTGAATAGATAGAAAACATCTATCATGTTTAGCTCTAATACAAGTACTCTCAATCAAAGGGATATTTTGCAAGAGGCTGGTGCAATTATATGTGGGGATTATGGGAAATATCTGGGCCTCCCAACTATTGTTGGAAGATCCAAGTATGGAACGTTTAAGAGCATAAAAGACAGAATTTGGAGGAGAATTCATAGTTGGAAAAACTCATTTCTATCAAGTGCAGGAAGAGAGGTTCTGATCAAGGCAGTGTTACAGTCTATCCCTACTTATACCATGAATGTGTTTCAATTACCAAGGAAGCTGAGCAGTGAGATTAATTCTATGATAGCAAGGTTCTGGTGGAGTCATAAAAAGGAAGGCAAAGGTATTCATTGGCAGAATTGGGGTAAAATGGGGGAAAACAAAAAGGTAGGTGGAATGTGATTCAGGGATGTCAATTCTTTTAATAAGGCTATGCTGGCCAAACAAGGATGGATGCTGCAATAGAATGTCAATTCCTTAGCAGCAAAAATTTTTAAGGAAAAGTATTACAGGAAAAGCCAATTCATTGAGGCAAAGCTTGGGTATAAGCCATCTTTCATGTGGAGGAGTTTGTTGGAGGCACAAGGTCTGATCAAAGCTGGTATGGTGTGGAGGGTAGGTAATGGCAGGAGTATATCTATTTGGAATTAAAACTGGCTTCCCAATTCTGTAAATTTCCAAGTGAGATCACAGTTAGAATTATAGCTGCTGACTCAAAAGTAAGTTCCCTTGTTCTTGAGGATATTCACTGCTGGAATGAAAGGCTGGTTTGTGAAATATTCAGTAGGGAAGAGGCTGCTCAGATCTGCAGTCTACCTTTGAGTAGGCATGGTGCGGATGATAAAAGCTTTTGGGGCTTCACTAAGGATGGAAGGTTTTCTGTGAGAAGTGCATACCACTTATGCACTGACATGGAAAAAGTAAGCTATGGGGAATGCTCGATAGGACAGGAACAGAAACATGTATGGGAGGGGTTATGGAGGCTTAATGTTCCTAACTCTACCAAGCAATTTGTGTGGAGAGCACTGAATAATATATTGCCTACAAAGAAGAGCTTGGCCCAGAAGAATGTGGTTGAGGTTGCCACATGCCAAACTTGTGGTATGGAGGAAGAAACAGTATGTCATGTCCTATGGACCTGTCCAGCTACAAGTGATGTATGGGCAGAAAGTCAGAGTGGTCTACAGAAGTGGACATGTGAAGAGAAGGAGTTCTTTTATATTTGGGCTGAGATGCAGTCAAAGTTGCAGAAGACAAAAGTAGAAAAGGTTGCCATGATCTTGAAAGGTTTATGGTTCAGAAGAAATAGGATGGTATTTGAAGGCAAGTTCGATAGCCCAAGTAAGGTGATTACTGCTGCTATATCAGGTCTCAAGTGTTTTCAAGAATCTAGACTTGAGGGGAACCAAACCAAGGGGGTAAACATCCAAAGAAGGAAAGATACAAAGTGGAAGCCACCAGATGAAGGTGTAACAAAGGTAAATTTCGATGCTGCTATTGATAAACTGAATAACAAAGTTGGGTTGGGTATAGTAGCAAGGAATTATGAGGGAGAGCTTTTATTCTCATTATGTGCCTCAAAGATGTTTAGTGGAAGTTCAGATTTGGCTGAAGCTATTACCTTATGGAGAGCTATGGATCTAGTTGTGGAACTAGATGGTCGAAATGTGGTTTTTGAAGGCGATGTTGAAAGAGTAATAAAAGGGGTAGCAGGGAAGGGAATCATATGTGCTTCGATGGCTCAGCTTTTAGATTGTTGATATTGTTAAGAGATAAATGCTTTGTACTAATTTAGAGCAACATCTTGTGGGTGACAGAGTGTAAACAGATGTTGTTTTGCACCATTTGTTTATGAATGAATGAGAAGTATTTCTAGTTGATTCAAAAAAAAAAAGTTTAATTAGATAACCATTTAGATAGATGGTACCAATGTAGTTTCAGGGTGGATGTGCAAGCCACGAACTCAAGCGCGGTCCACAGTAGTATGCCAGAATACTACTCAGCAGCTCCCTTTTATGGCCACAGGATGTGGGGCTGGTGCATAACCTTGCACACAGGGATAAGTGTGTTGGCCAACCAGATAAATCAAATAAGTCTGTTAAATTAGGTCAGTCAGTTAATTCAGATAAATCAAGACAAGTCATACATAACATAAGCAAAAGTATGAACAGTCATGATTTTAAATTTTTTAGCATGAAATATTTTATGAAAAATCTTATGTTAAGTATGTTTATGTTGTGATGAGTTTCTTACTGGATTTTCGACTCATTTTAGTTTTATGTCATATTTTTAACCACCCAGGTGAGGATGATTAGTACGAGCAGGCGAGCCAAGCTTGACGGAGCAGTTATATCTAGTTCCAGCTTTAACTATTTATTTAGTTTGATTTATTAATCATGAAATCTCTTGCATGACTATTTTTATTGAAAGTGTATGACATCCCTAACCCTAGATATGATGCTCCCAGATTCAGTTTGAAGTGTTGGGACATGCAATACAAGGTTACCTGCTCCCATTCATTACAATTAAAGATGATTTGCACCAAATGACATATATTCCAAAACATTGAAGCATAATTCATAAACTGAATGTGATAGATATTCAAGATTACAACATAAGTTCAAAAGGTCTATAATCATAAGAGTACGGAAGACAAAGCTCCTTAATACAAGCATAAACTAAAGTATCTACTAGGCTAATCTATCGAGTAGCTCAAGCAACTCAGTCAAGAACGCCATAATTCTATCGATAAATCAGGGCATGGAGGCTATGAGCTCTGTGTCGTGCCTTCGATGTTTAATCGACCATCTCCAGTCAGTCAACCTCCAGTGCGTCTTCTAGTCCTGACACATGGTCTACCATTCTAAAGGGAACAATAGTTGGGACTATCACGGTGAGATTTCACAAACGACTTAAACTGGCAGTTTAAAGATGCATGCATGACAGTAAAAACATGAACGCATATCATAATCATGAATAAACTTGACGTGACTTGATAAATAACATGGCATGTGCTGACATGACTTGAACTGGCATGAGATAAACTGAACTTGAGACTGAACTGAAATTGGACTTGAACTTGAAATAACATGGACTTGAATGTGAAGTTGATCATGAACTTGGACATGAAATAACATGAGCTTGAACATGAAATAACATGAACTTGAACGTGAAATAGATGAACTTGGAATCTTGCTCAATAATTAAATATGATTAATAAACCTGAACATATGGGTGTTACACGGTTCCCCTTGAGCCATGTGTCCCTACCAATACCGTATCACATCAAAGAAATCTACACCAGCTGTGAGTGCGTTAACATACATAATAGTTCACAGGTATCTGCACCTACTATTAAAAACATAATGTATGTATCCCGTGACAAGTATCTACATCTGCATGAGTACGTATAACATGAAACTGGACATGTGGGTGGCATCATTTGCATTGATACTTGACTTCGCTCCAGTGACCAGTTTATTAGGCCCCATTCGAAACCTGTTGACGATACTTTGTCAATCCAAGAAATTTGATACTAATTTAGACACTCCAGTATAAACAAAGGGGTTCTACTAGGATATTATCCCATCCTAGTACTTAGGGTCGTGACAAAGGTAAACAAAATTGGCTTGACGTGGAAAATATGTTTTTGAGACATGGCGTGACATGAAACGAAAGGATAGATGACCTGACGTAGTGTAATGTGACATGTACGTGAGATGAACGACATAGTATAACATGAAACAAATGAACGATTTGTGACATGAAGTAGAGTGTAACATATAATATTTCATAACATGTAACAGATTAACATTTCATGACATGATATAATGTGTAACAGATAAATATTTCATGACATAATATAGTCTACAACAAATAAAGATTTGGTGACATAATATAATATGTAACAGATATACATTTCTTGACATAGTAAAGGGTGTAACAGACATACATGTAGTGACATGGCATAGCAGGAAATATATATAATATAAGAATATAAGAACATGAAAAATTGTTCTCTTTTTTTTTTTGAATAAAACTGATCTCATTAATCAACTCCAAACACATACAATTCAAATCAGTGTTACAAAGAAACCAAGATACAAGTGCTGATCTCAGTGCCTCATTTCCTTAGAAACCACTTGAAAAATACAAGATGGGCACATCTCAATGTCATACATGTCTTCAGTACACTCGTAAGCCGCTTGAGCAAGCCTGTGAGCTGCCATGTTAGCCTCCCGGTGTGCATGTGAGATGGACCAAACAGCAGCTGAGTTTAGAATCTCTTTGGCATCTGATATGAGACAGCCACCTAAGCTCCAGTTAGGACTGTCTTGGTTCATTTGGTCCACTACCAGCTTTGAGTCCCCCTCCAAACAGATGTGCCTTACTCCAATCTCCTTACAAAAAACACAAGCCAAAAGTAACCCATATGCTTCAGCATAAAAAAACACTGCCCTTCAAAGGTCTATTAGCACGAAGGGCACCTATCACTAGACCTTGATGATCTCTGATAATTACCCCGATGCCAATCCTTCCCATTCTCGTTTGTACAGCTGCATCCCAATTCACTTTCAGACATCCTGCTGCAGGCTTAGTCCATTTGTGGACCCTTGTCATGTTCTCAGAGTTAGCACCAACATTCTTCTACATAGCCTCATTATGAAGAGATAGTTCTGTCCTAGCCTGTGCAGTGATTTCTCGAGGGTGTTTGAAGGTCTTCCCATGTAATACATCATTTCTTCTCGCCCATATTAGCCTCATTGTAACGGCTACCTCATTTAACTCATCTGAATCAAGTTTGCCAATCAATTCTGCCCAGATGTTAAAGAACAAATCACTATGAGAAGATGATTTCTGCACTTTTATTGGACCTTGACTCCAAACATCTTGGGCACCACTACATCCCCATAATGCATGCCCAGAAGTCTCATGTTCTTTCTTGCAGATTAAACAGATGCTGTCCTTTACCACCTTTCTTCTTTTCAGGTTTGCCATAATGGGTAATACTTCACTACTTGCCCTCCAAACAAACATTCTGGTGGCAGGGGGTACCTTGAGCTTCCAAATGGACCTCCATACCAGACAGTCCATTGTTTTGCCTGAAGACTCTCCTATTTGCTCTCTTTCCAATTCTTTGCCAAGATAGTATCCACTTTTAATAGTGTAGATTCCATTAGGAGTGAATTGCCAGATAAGTTTGTCTTCTCTTCCTCCTAAGCTGATGGGTATAGCTTTTATGCCCTCTCTTTCCTGAATAGAAAATAGTTCAGCTATGAGAGACTCCTGCCATATCTTCAATTGAGGATCGATAATGTCACTGACTTTGTCACACCAGCAGTCAGCATCTCGAGCAGTCACAATTTTTTGTCCAGGTAAAGAGGGTATCCATCTGTCATGCCAATCTGCTGTCCATTTCCAACCCTCCAACTGATGCCTTTTTTTAACAGAGATAATCCAGCATGTATTCCTCTCCATGCAAAGGAAGGCCCAGTCCCAAGCTTTGCATCAAGCAAATTTCCTTGTTTGAAGTATTTTTGTTTTAGGATTTGTGCCACTAGGGATGTAGGATTTTGGAGTATCCTCCATCCCTGTTTGGAGTAAGGCAATATTAAAGCATTTTAGATCTCGAAATCCAAGCCCTCCCATATTCTAACAGTAAGTTAAAAGCTAAGTTACAATGATCGTAGCGTGACGAACTAAATGTGCGAATAAACGGGAAACTGTAAGGAGGGATTTCTAAACGTCATTAACTCCTACCTAACAGTTTAGAAACATAAAAATACAGAATTAGAGTAAAATTAACATTTTATGACAATTTTATCCTTAACTTAAGGATTTCACAACTTAACTTAAAAACTCATCAAAATTTATATTCCTCAAGTAAATTTTGTCCTAAATCCAAATATCTAATTAGAAAAGTTTAAAACACATCACAACTAGATCAAACATGCATAGGCCAAAACATGTATAGGTCAAATCTCTTAATTTTTATTGCAACTCTATCAAACCTTATTTCTCATGCTTAAACCGAAATATGCAACATACAAAAATCATATCCTACGCTCAAATAACATACTATAACAATCAACAAAACTTTCATCATAAAAATCACAAATTCTTTAATACAAAACTTCAAGTATTTAACCTTAAGCACAATCCTTGATGTTCAAGGTTTTAACCATTTTCCAAAACAACTCCAAAACTCCAATAACATAACCTCAATACATTCATAACACATTCCTAAGAACTATCATGCTTTGAATCATCAAGCCAAAACCACAGAAAGTCACAAAATCACACTTGAAACATTCAGTTTTCACGATTTCACCAAAACCTAAAACTGTTTGGTTTGGTTTTGATCAAACCATTAGCTCCAAAACATTTCATGAAATAAATCATAAATGATCAACATAATATGGTTAATAATCAGTCCTAAAATATATCTACGCATCAACCCTAAGATCACGTGGCAAAGTTTGCATCAAAATATAGATCTACTTAAAAACCTCAAATACAAGACTTATCCAAACCATTATATGCATAAAAATTCATATCTTTAAAACTAACACCATAAATAAAAATCCTCAAAATAACATCCTAACATGTAGATAAAATTCCTAGGAACATTATATGTGAATATTAAAGACATTGGACCATGCTTTCTCAACAAAAGATTCAAACTTATTCAAAACATAATTTGTTTCCAAACTCTCATTTTTCAACTTTTTAGATCTTTGTAAAACTCTCATAAAAAACTTATCACATGCAACTAATCTTCATCAAACTTGTATATTAGATTTTTAAATACAAACCATAAAAAAATCAGACCAAGATCTTTCCAATAACTTTGTTAGAAACATCAAAATATCACACACTATTCGGACTATAGCCCATAATAAGCTTTACATGCTTAAGAAAACTTTTAACCTATCAAATGACCATGAAAATCTACACAAAGCATACCAAAAGAAACTATACTTAAAGAGGAATAACTTATGTGAATGATAGTTTGTGAGAAAATACTTAAAATATCTTCAACAAAGTTTCGGAAGGTAAGCAAGAAAAACTATATGAGAGTGTCTCTAGTTTCCTCTCCAAGAAAAGGCTTCAAAAGTGATCAAATGCATGGGGAATGGACAAAGACGACACTTAAGCATCTGAAAGGGTGATAGGAGATGTATAAAAGACACTTTGGGTGATGCGGTGTCAGCCAAAACCAGCTGCTGTTGCTCAATATTTTCTACCTACTACTGTCGTCTGAGAGAGAGGGGGTGAAGTGGCTTTTGACCTTCCCATCAACCACTATTTGGGGTTGACTTTGGCAGTGAAAGGACTTCCATGGGAGGGAGAAACTTCGTCCTCAAGCCTTGCCTTGGTGGTGAAATTTCATGAGCCCTAATGGGCTTCCATTTGGGTTTTTAATGGTGTTTGAGTTTCTGTCAAGCCCAAATGCAATTCTTCTTGGCACAATAAAATCACCAAAGTTTAAAAGAATAAATAAGGGTATAATAACAAGAATTTGCGTGGTTAATAGTGAGAAGATTTAGATAGAGATATTTTGGTGAATAACCACTGCAACTTGCATGTGGTGTAGGAGTCTTTATCATATACAATTCTTTACAGGTCCAAAGTAGGTGCAATAAGTAGCTATAGATGTACAATCTATATTTAGAACAAATCCTACACCGTAATACTAGCTAAGTAGCTATGGCTGTACAATCTATATTTAAAACAAATCCTACACTGGGACACTAGCTGTACAACGTCTATCATGATTAGTCTTTCCATATATCACTCATTCGTGATTGTCTCCAAATTGAGCCACACTTATCGCCAACAGCCCCCCCCCCCCCCCCCCCCCCCCCCCCCCCCCCCCCCCCCCCCCCCCCCCGGGAAGTCAAGCGTGGTAGGACACACACGAAGCTTGGACCTGAAGAGTTGAAATAATGGACGAGATGGACTTTTTGTGAAAATGTTCGCAATTTGGAAATTGGAGGGCACATGCTTAATCTGCAGAACACCACTTGTAACGCCCGTCCTTGTGGTGAGACTTTTTATAAAAGATTTTAGAAAGGACGACGGGAATTACCATTCGATTTAAAACCTTTTACTTGCATACCCAGGGTGCAAGACTCCATGTTTATAAAATAAAATGTGCTTTGACAATAAAAGAGGTTTACAGCGGAAAACATTATTTTACAATAAAAAAGTCTCTCGTATAATTTAAAACCCATGCCTAAACTTCCGTGCTCTTCCCCATGGACCGTGTCCGTCCTGACCATTCAGTTCCTATGGGGGGAGGGAAATGCATAAAAGCTAAAATGGGTCAATGACTCGTAAGCATTACTTCATACAATTAAAATATAACAACATAGGTTTTCATTCATGCATTCGTCATTCATACATACTATTATGTGCATGCATACGTGTCATACATGCGTTCATTTGAAAACGTCACTGGACGGGATTTTTCTTTAAAGAAGGGACTTTCTTTTAGTAAAACGTTTCTCCCGTCAGTGCCTTCATTTCTTCAAGAGTTCGTGCATTCGTACATTCATACGTTCATGCATACATCCATTCACTCTTATCACTTTCATAGGCCTATACACACTGTTACGCCCCGTGTGTTAGGGTTAGCGATCTTCCTTTGGACCCAGACTTCGCCCGTGGCCACTGGTTGGGAATCCCTTTTCAGTCAGGGGCAACACTGGGTGCACTACCAGTACTACTTACCCGGCATTGCAATCTGCCCATTCATTGGTACCCTTTTCATTCATGTCATTGTTACGTATTTTCATACATTTCATGCTTTCATGCATTTTCTTCAATTCGTGGATTTTCTTAGAAAATACATACAATAGGTACAGCGTATAGTCATCCATTCACATGCGTACAATTAATACTTTGGGTGTGTAAACAAGGGCTGCCAAGGAGGGGTCGTACATACGTATACCTTTGAACACTTAGCAATTTCTTTCGTAAAGCTTCTTTCTTTTCTTGAAAAGAAAAGCTTTCGTTTTCATTTCTTTTATTTAAGAAAACTCTAGAAGAGTATGAACGTAACACTTACCTAGACTCCATGCTACTTTCATATCATGCAGTCCATTCATGTGCTTGTCAAATGGCAACCTACATGCATACACATAACCTTAACGTCATTCTCTATCTAATGCATAAGCAACTTAAACTATAAATAGAACTACGCTATACTTGGAACACTCTCCTTCTATCTCATGCCCTTTACTATGCTAAACCCTTCGAGGACCACTTACGGTCACCACATCTTCCAACTCAAGGTCTTGCCTCGAGTGCTCATCCACTAAAGTGAACCCATGATTCACCTTAGGATTAAGACACTAAGACCTTCGTCTTACTCTTCTTACAACCACATTCCGAAGCATGATTCCGACCGATGGAATCACGTATCCCAATCCTAGATAATACACCCGTCACTATCTTCATGCACCATAGCCCATACTAATCCTCGTTCCCATCCATACAAGCCACACGACTCTAAGCCAACTCTGAGGTTTAAGCACCGTGCAACTATGCTCATGACAAATTACCCATTACATATGGTGAATCCATCCGACACATGTGTCTAATCAGATTACACATGTACCTTACCCCTTTATCACCTGAGACCGACATATAACATGTTGATCACCTGCTCGTAGGGACAAGGGTCATATTCCGATACCAACCTTCTCTTAACCCGACTAGCATGACTCTTTATGCTACCCGTCCCTTTTGACAGTTCAACCCAACATTTAACATGACAAGCCTCCATTCATAACTACACCTTATGTCAGGTCATATAGCTCGAGATTGCTCCAAAGCTACACCGTGACCTTGTCGCGTTACCCAACATTCTGCTATGTCAATTTCGAACTCAACGTGAGTACGGTTCCTCATGTACTCCTGTCACATTGTGACATCTTGTCATGTTCCCATTTACGCCATTCACACTCTAACGCTTCACCCATCATAAGCATGACTACCAGTAACCACGTCACTTCATGACGTTGCCCAGTCATGCTTCCGCTGCGTACTCTCACACTTGTTCCGCTACTTCACCCATCACAAGCACGACTGTCAATAGTCATGTCACTTCGTGACATTTCTCAGTCATGCTTCCGCTACGCACTCTTACACTTGTTCTGCTACTTCACGCATACTCCCAGCCAAAAGTCAAGTACGGTGACACCTGTCACCTTAGACTACAGGCTACACCATGATTACTTTCGAACACTGTTCCACAGTTCCCGACGCTACTCACTATGCTTTACACCCATCCATCACTCAACCATCCTAATCTCTGTGACACGCCATACGGTGTATTGATATACCTCATGGACTATACTCCACGTATACTCCCTTCACATACGCCACATCACCACTATGGCCTACACACCATATGGTGCATCAATCCACCACATGGAGTACATTCCGCATGTACTCCCCTCATACACACTACGCCACATCACCATTATGGCATACCCGCCATATGATGCATCACTCCATCACATGGAGTACACTCCACGAGTACTCCCTTCACACACTATGCCACAACACCATTATGGCATACCCGCCATATGGTGTAACCTCCACCACATGGAGTACACTCTGCGTATACTCCCTTCACACACATTATGCCACATCACCATCATGACATACCTGCCATATGGTGCATCACTTCACCACATGGAGTACAGTCCGCGTGTACTCCTTTCATACATGTTACACCACATCACCATTATGGCATATCCGCCATATAGTTCATCACTCCATGACATGGAGTACACTCCACGTGTACTCCCTTCACACATACTACACCACATCACCACTATGGCATACCCGCCATATGGTGCATTGTTCCACCACATGGAGTACACTCCACGTGTACTCTCTTCACACGCACTACGCCACACCATCATTATGGCATACCCGCCATATGGTGCATCACTCCACCACATGGAGTACACTCCACATGTACTTCCTTCACACGCACTATGCCTCATTATCATTATGGCATACCCGCCATATGGTGCATCAATTCACCACATGGAGTACATTCTGCATGTACTCCCCTCATATTCCCTACGCCACATCACCATTATGGCATACCTGCCATATGGTTCATCACATAAAGTACACTCCACGTGTACTCCCTTCATACACCACACCACATCACCATTATGGCATTCTGGACATATGGTGCATCATTCCACCACATGGAGTACACTCCGAGTGTACTCCCCTCACACACACCATGCCACACAGAGTACATTCCATGTGTACTCTTCCCATTCCACAATAAACAAATAGGGCATATTTTACACATACTCTCCTTGTCTCATACTACGCCACACACAGAGTACACTCAGCGTCTACTGTTTCCATTCCACATGCCACGTCACTAATATAGCACATACTCCACAACCACACTACACAGCACAGTCCACAACACTTCATAGCACACTACACAGATAAGCCCAACACTTTGCTACACAGCACATCCCATCTCCACACTGCACTGATATGGCCAACACTTCACATACACATCACATCACAATACCACAACTCCACAATACCAACAGAACAGTCCACAACCTAACCAATCAACTAATGACATTTAACATAAATACGTGGGAAAGAGGGTTATACCATCGACGGGATAACCCATGCGTTGCTCGCTGACTATCACTATTGACATCAGAAGGGTTGTACGTGGCGGCTAGCCACGTAAAGTGACTGTTTGGGCGTTTGGATAGCTAGGTGTGGTCTTGGAAGGGCCCGTGGTGGACTTGTGATGGTGGCAAAGAGCGTAACATGACGGATCTAGCCGTGTACAGTGGTGGTCAGCCACGCACAATGGCTGTCCATCACGTGCAGTGGCTACCCACCACATAAAGTGGTGGTTTGGGCTTAGGGTTGGACCAAGACAGGTCAAGGGAGGCTGCTGGTGGTCTTCGTGGTGGCTGGGGTGGCGAAGTACGGTGGAGCCGTGGGTTTCCAAGGGGAACTTGTGTGCCTCAATGCATTGAAATGGGAGAGGAAGGCTTGGCTGGTCATGGCTGACCATGGAAGAGCTGAGGGGATGCTGGTGGAGCTCGTGGTGGCACTGGGGTGGCGCCACGGTGGCTCACGACGGCAGATCTGGCCGCACAGTGGAGGAGAAGCCATGGGAGAGTGAGAGAGAGTGTGTGTGCATGGGTGGCAAATCGAAGCCATGGGTGGTCGGGATATGTTGGTGGTGGCTGGAGGAAGCTGGAGGTGGTGGTCATCTGCCATGGGTGGCGGCGTACGGTGGATGAGGGAGGAGAAATGGGTTAAAAATCCATTTCGGCTACTTACCGTTAAAAGAGAGGGAGGGCTGAACGGTGGAGGCTAGCTTCAGTGGAGGGTGATGGCCAATGGGAGGAGAAGCTGCCAAGGAGGTGTTGGTGCCGTTGGACGGCGCATGGCGACGCAGTAAGCACTAAGCCCATTCGGGCTGTGCTTGGCCAGCAGAGAGAGAGGGCGAGCGTGGGAGAGAGAGACTGGCATGGGAGGACTCAGCGAAGGGAGGTGGAGCTGGTGGTGCTGGCGGTGAGGTCTGGCGATGCATGGCGGGGCCGGGCTGAGCTATGGAAGAATCGGGCGTGGGGGTGGACTGCCTACGACGTACGCTTGAGGGAGAGGGAAGAGAGAGAGAGCTGGGGAGAAGCGAGGAAGAAAGAGAGGGGGTCTGGGTATATAATCCAGTCCCTTTGTCTGGGGATCCTCTAAACGATCTAACGATGAGATTAAAACTCGGATTTGAAAATGCGTAAACATTAACTTAATTAAAAGAACTTAAAGGAATTAAGGTAGAATATTATTTAAACTAACTTTAGTTTATAAAATAATATTATTCATCATTAATAAAATGATGAAGTCTTATTTAACATATTTAAAATGATAAAACCATTTAATTAATTAAAGCTTTCAACATAATTTAAATCCCATAATATTTTAAATAATTGAAATCATTTTAATAATGATATGAAAAATGATTTCTGACAATTATAATATTTTTTGAGCTCTTCAAGAATATTATAATTGTCGTATTAAAAATCAAATTTAATTCAATAACACTGGAAATACTCATTCTAAATATTTTCAACACATTTAAAACACTGGACGTGCCCTAGAAGTCACAAGATATCTTTTGAAACACTCCTTAGAGGTTCGACATGCCTAACGAGTCTCGTAGTCACTAGATAGAAGGGGCAAACAAATCACATAATCTCTGCCCTCGGGATTTGCTTACGTCATAAAGACGGAACGTACGTCAGAAAGAAGAAGCGTACGTAAGAAACAAGGAGCAGGGTATTACACCACTACATACCAACTCCTGAACAAAGTGGATATTTATATCAATATGCCGAGACCATCGTTGAGTAACTGGATTGCAGGTCATGAAAATAGCACTGGTGTTATCACAAAATAAAGTTGGCGGATTAGGTATCTGAAGTTGCAAATCACGAAGAATATTCAAGAGCCATTTGACCTCAGCTACAGTGATGGCTAAAGCTTGGTACTCAGATTTTGCAGAGGATCGAGATACGATAGGCTGCTTTTTCAAAGTCCAAGAAACCAACTTGTCGCCAAGAAAAATAGCACAGCCAGAAGTGGATCGACTTGTATCTGGGCAACCAGTCCAATTAGCATCAGAATAAGCAAATATATTAAGATCAATTGTTGGACTGAGAAAAAGACCAAAGTCTAGACTTCCCTTAATATATCTGAGAATCCGTTTTATAGCTTCGCAATCTTGCTCTATTGGGGTGTGCATGAATTGGCTCACAGAATTAACAGCATGAGTAATATCCGAACGTGTAATTGTGAGATACTACATAGCGCCAACTAAAGATCTATAAGTCATAGGAAAATCAAAAACTAGACCATGTGCATTTAAATGGTTCGAGACAATCATGGGCGTGGCAATGGGCTTGCAATCAAGCAAATCAGCCTAAAAAAGAACATCCCTTGCATATTTCATTTGGCTGAGAAAGATGCCAAATTTATCATGAGTAACTTCTAGCCCCAAGAAATAATTAAGAGTCCCAAGGTCCTTCATAGAAAATTCGTTTCTCAGTTTTTGAATGAAAGTGTCAATAAGATTCACATGGCTACCTGTGAGAACAATGTCATCAATGTAGAGAAGTAAGTAAATGATGCCTTTAGCCCTATAGTGAAGAAAAAGACTTGAGTCGGCCTTGATGCAAGTAAAACTAAGCTTTAGTTAAAAATTACTAAAGCGATGGAACCATTCCCGAGGGGCCTGCTTCAAACCATAAATTGCCTTTTTTAGGCGACAAACATGATGCAGATGAGAAGCATCAACATATCCCGGTGGTTGTTCCATATAAACCTCTTCCTGTAAAATAACCATGTAAGAAAGCATTTTTTAGGTCGAGTTGGCAGAGAGACCAACAACGAGATACTGCAATAGATAGAACAATGCGAACTGTAGAGGCGCGAATAACTTATCTAAATGTATCATTAAAATCAAGACCATAAAGTTGTGTATAGCCCTTGGCAACAAGTCGTGCTTTGAACCTATCACTTGAGCCATCAGAACGATATTTGATACGAAAAATCCATTTGGATCCAAATATAGTGTCAGGTGGTCATGGAACTAGTTCCCATGTTCTATTGAGAGTAAGAGTTTTCATTTCATCATCCATGGAAGTAAGCCATTCTGGTGACTTGGTTGCACTCTTAAAACCCTTGGGTTCCTTCATTACCAATAGTGAGAATAATAATGGAGAGGAAGGAACTTGACAAACATAATTGTAAGTTTTGGATTTTGAGATACCAACTTTGACATGGGTGACCATGGGAGGAGAATTTTGAATGGGTGCAGAATTCATGACCGGTGCAGTAGATATTTGAGGAATAGCCTTAGGTATTGGAGCATGCGTGTGAGGCAGTAACACAGTTGTGCTTCGAATAGGATCCAATTCCGAGGCATAGGACGTACACGGCTTGGACTCAGTTACTAGTGGCAAGGATGGAGAACCTGCAGAAGAATTAGCAATAGGCAAAGGAAAGGCTAGCGGACAGGGATCATAGAAAGAAATATAATCTGAAAATGCATGAGAAAGCTACAGAGTTGAGGAAGTAAATGGAAAAATAGTCTCATCAAAATGAGCATGTGGGGTTACAAACACATGATGTGAGTCGGGGTCAAGGCAGCGAAAACCTTTGTAGGAGGAATTGTAACAAAGAAAAATGCAAGGTAGACTACGAGGTCCAAATTTATGTTTAGCATAATCTCATAAATAAGGAAAGCATAAGCAGCCAAAAGTATGAAATATTGCATAAGGTGGGGACTCACCAAACATAATTTAAATTGGAGACACCCCATTGAGGACCGGTGTGGGCAAGCGATTAATCGTAAACACAACCGTACTGAAAGCTTCGACCCAAAGATGGAGAGGAACGTGAGCATGGAAAAAGCATGGTGAGGCCTGTCTTAGTTATATGTATGTGTTTTCTTTTTGCATGACCATTCTAGGAGGGAGTATATGGACAAAAAAGTTGATGATGGATGCCATATGTAGTTAAATGAGACTGAAAATGGTTACTTGTGAATTCACCACCCCCATCACTTTGGATTTTTTTTTTATTTTTGTCAAAAATTGATTTTCAATGAATGTTTAAAAATGTATGAAAGTGGAAAAAAATTCAGCTTTATGCTCTAGAAGATAGAACCAAGAGAAATGCGAATGATCATCGATAAAAATTACATAAAATCGATAGCCTGAGGTAGACGTGATTGGGGTAGGACCCCATAAATCGCAATGCATAAGTCCTAATATTGAAGTTGAGCAATTGTCACTAATAGGAAATGGAAGTTTATGGCTTTTAGCTTTTTGACAGCTAACACATAAAGAAGGATTTGGCAATATAGAAGTAAGAGACAAATGACCCTTCTTATTAAGTATGGAAATTATTTTTGACGATACATGGCTTAATCGAGTGTGCCAAATATCAAATGAAGCTCATAAAGTTTGTTTGCTAATAACAAAAGAAAAAACATGGTTTCTACGCTTCAGCACATAAAGGCCATCTACACGATCATCGCTTTCCACCACCTTTCAGGTTTGAAGATTCTGTATGACAAAATCAGTGTCAGTAAAGGAAAGAGAGAGAGAAAAATCAAAAGTGAAGTTATTGACAAACAAGAGATTTTTTGTTAATTTTGGTACAATAAGCACATCATGTAAGGTAAGAGAAGGGGTGGGAGAGCAGGACTCTGTGTGAGTAATGGGTAGAGAAGATCCATTACCAACAATAACCTTATACATACCAGTATATGGTTCTGTGTAAAGCCCGTCCTTGTGGTGGGACTTTTTACAAAATATTTTTATAAAGGACGACGGGAATTACGGTTCGATTTAAAACTTATTACTTGCATAACCAGGGTACAAGACTCTACGTTTATAAAATAAAATGTGCTTTAGGATAAAAGAGGTTTACAGCGAAAAACATTAATCTTACAATAAAAAGGTCTCTCGTACAATTAAAACTCATGCCTAGACTTCTGTGCTCTTCCCCATGGGCCGTGTCCATCCTGACCATTCAGTTCTTGTGGGGGGAGGGACATGCATAAAAACTAAAATAAGTCGATGACTCGTAAGCATTACTTCATACAGTTAAAATATAACAACATAGGTTTTCATTCATGCATTCATCATTCATACATACTATACATACATATGTGCATGCATACATGCGTTCCTTTGAAAACATCACTAGACGGGATTTTCTTTTAAAAGGGGCTTTCTTTTCGTGAACGTTTCTCCCTTCAGTGTCTTCATTTCTTAAAGAATGTGTGCATTCATTCGTGCATTCATGCATACATACATTCATGCATACATACATTCTTTCTTATCACTTTCATAGGCCAGTACACACTGTTATGCCCCGTGTGTTAGGGTTAGTGATCTTCCTTCAGACCCGGACTCTGCCCGTGGCCACGGGTTGGGAATCCCTTTTCAGTCAGGGGCCAGCATTGGGTGCACTACCAGTACTACTTACCCGGCATTGCAATTTACCCATTCATTGGTTCCTTTTCTATTCATTCATGTGGCCGTTACGTATCTTCATACATTTCATACTTTCATGTCTTTCTTGCCTTTTCATTCATTCATTCGTGTCAGCTCTAAAGAGCTGGAGCTTTCATTCAATTCTTTTCTTTCATTTAAGAGTCCTTTTATGAGAAAACATTCATTTTCATGAGAAAACATCATTTCATGAGAAAAACATCGTTTGGGGAGTAAGCCCAAAAATCGTCTTTCCTTTTCCAATTCATTTTAGCTCTCTATCCTTCATTTAATAGTTCATTCATGTGAAACGTCATTTAAAAACATACATGGGCTAAAACGTCAACTTTCGTGGCATTCATAAGCATCACCTTGAACGTCGTCTCTCATGGAGTCCATAAGCATCACCTCATGGCGCACCTGAAAGCATCGGTTCGTAGGATCCATAAAAGCATCCGTTTTCATGCCTTTCATGCGTTTTCATTAATTCGTGGATTTTTCTTAGAAAATACATACAATAGATACAGCATATAGTCATCCATTCACATGCGTACAATTAATACTTTCGTTGTGTAAAAAAGGGGAAGGGCCGTACTTACGTATACCTTTGAACACTTAGCATTTTCTTTCATAAAACGTCTTTCGCATCTTTTCATAAAGCATCATGAGGAAAAGCATTTTGTTTTCATTTATTTATATTTTAGAAGACTCTAGAAGAGTATGAACGTAATACTTACCTGGACTCCATGCTACTTGCATATCATGCAGTCCATTCATGTGCTTGTCAAATGGCAACCTACATGCATGCACATACCTTAGCATCATTCTCTATCTAATGCATAAGCAACTTAAACTATAAATAGAACTACATTAAACTTGGAACACTCTCCTTCTATCCTGTGCACTTACATGCCCTTTATTATGCTAAACCATTCGGGGACCACTTACGGTCACCACATCTTCCAACTCAATGTCTTGCCTCGAGTGCTCATCTACTAAAGTGAACCCATGATTCACCTTAGGATTAAAACACTAAGACCTTCGTCTTACTCTTCTTACTAACAACATTCCGACGCATAATTTCTACCGATGGAATCACGCATCCCAATCCTAGACATCACAACCTCCATGCAACTTAGCTCACACTAATCCTCATTCTCATCCATACAAGCCACATGGCTCTAAGCCAACTCTGAGACTCAAGCACCGTGTAACTGTCCTTAGGACAGATTACCCATTACATATAGTGAATCCGTCCGGCACATGTGTCTTACCAGATTACACATGTACCTTACCCCTTTATCACCTGAGACCAACATATAACATGTTGATCACCTGCTCGTATGGACAAGAGCCATACTCCAATACCAACCTTCTCTTAACCCGGGTAGCACGACTCTTCATGCTATCTGTCCCTTTTGACAGTTCATCCCAACACTTAACACGACAAAACTCCATTCACCACTACGCCAAACGTCACGTCATATAGCTTGAGACTACACCCAAGCTACACCATGACCTTGTCACATCACCTGACATCCCGTTACATCATTTCTACGCCAACTCCTAACTCATCAGGAGTACGGTTCCTCACGTACTCCTGTCACACTGTGACATCTCATCAAGATCCTCTACATCATTTCTACACTAACTCCTCACCCATCATAAGCATGACTGTTAGTAACCACGTCACTTCGTGACGTTGCTCAGTCATGCTTTCGCTGCATACTCTTACACTTGTTCTGCTACTTCATGCATACTCCTAGCCATAAGTCCATCACGTTGACACTTGCCATCTCAGACTACAGGCTACACCAAAACTACTTTGGCACACTGTTCCACAGTTCCCAACACTACTCATCATGTTCCACGCCCATCAATCACACAACCATCCTTATCTCTGCGACACGCCACACGAAGTGTCACTGCCTCGTGGAGTACACTCCAGGTATACTCCTTTTTCACACACTAGGTCACATCACCATTATGGCTTACCCGCCATATGGTGCATCACTCCACTACATAGTGGAGTACACTCCACGTGTACTCCCTTCATACACACTACGCCATATCACTATTATGGCATACCTGCCATATGGTGCATCACTCTACCACATGGAGTACACTTCATGTGTACTCCCTTCACACACGCTACACCACATCACCACTATGGTATACCCGCCATATGGTGCATTGTTCCACCACATGGAATACGCTCTGCGTGTACTCTCTTCACACGCACTACGCCACACCACCATTATGGCATACTCGCCATATGGTACATCACTCCACCACATGGAGTACACTCCATGTGTACTCTCTTCACACGTACAACGCCACATCACCATTATGGCATATCCGCCATATGGTGCATCACTCCACCACATGGAGTACACTCCACGTGTACTCCCTTCACACTTGCCACACCACATCACCATTATGGCGTATCCGCCATATGGTGCATCACTCCACCACATGGAGTACACTCCACGTGTACTCTTCCCATTTCACAATACGCTAGGAGGATATATTTTACATATACTCTCCTTATCTCACACTACGCCACACACAAAGTACACTCAGCATGTACTGTTCCCATTCCAAATTACGCTAGGAGGGTATATTTTACATATACTCTCATTATCCCACACTACGCCACACACAAAGTACACCCAGCAAATACTGTTCTCATTCCACATGCCACGTCACTAATACAACACATACTCCACAACCACAATACACCGCACAGTCCACAACCCTTCACAGCACACTACACAGATAAGCGCAACACTTCACATAGACAACACATCACATCACCACACTACACAGATATGCCCAACACTCCACTACACAGAATGCCCCACACTTCACTACACAGAATGCCCAACACTTCACTACACAGAATATCCCAACACAGCGAACTCCACAATACTAACAACACAGTCCACAACCTAATAAACTAATCAATATCTAACATAATTAACGAGGGATAGAGGGTTATACCATTGACAGGATAACCCGTGTGTTGCTCGCTGATCGTCACTGCCGATGATGTCGGAAGTGTCGTACGTGGCGGCTAACCCACGTACGATGACTGTTTGGGCATTTGGATAGCTAGGTGTGGTCTTGGAAGGGCTCGTGGTGGCCATGTGATGGTGGCAAGGAGCGGTACACAGCGTATCCAGCCGTGTACAGTAGCACTTAGCCACGCGTAGTGGCTGTCCATCACTTGCAGTGACTACCCACCACATAAAGTGGTGGTTTGGACCTAAGGTTTGGCTAAGGGAGGTGCAGTGGAACTCATGGTGGTGCTGGGGTGGCACCACGGTGGCTCACGACGGCGGATCTGGCAGCACGGTGGAGGAGAAGCCATGCAAGAGTGAGAGAGAGTGTGCGTGCATGGGTGGCAGATCGGGACCATGGGTGGTCGGGATATGTTGGTGGTGGCTAGAGGAGGCTGGAGATGGTGGTCATCTACCGTGGGTGGCGGCATATGGTGGCAGAGGGAGGAGAAATGGGTTAAAAACCCATTTCGGCTACTTACTGTTAAAAGAGAGGGAGGGTTGCACGGTGGAGGCTAGCTTCGGTGGAGGGTGATGGCCGATGGGAGGAGAAGCTATTGTGGAGATGGTGGCGTCGTTGGATGGCACACGGCGATGTAGTGAGCACCAAGCCCATTCAGGTTGTGCATTGCTGAGGGAGAGGAGGAGAGAGCGTGGGAGAGAGATACCGGTGTGGGAAGGCTCACCGGCGTGAGGTGGAGCCAGTGGTGGCGGCAGTGAGGGCTACTGACGCACGGCGGCGCTGGGCTGAGGTGTGGAGCATTTGGCGAGGGAGAGAGGCCGCGTATCACTTACGCTGGGGAGAGGGAGGAGAGAGAGAGGGCTAGGAAAAGTTGAGGAAGAAAGAAAGGGGGACTGGGTATATAATCCAGTCCCTCGTCTGGGGATCCTCAAAATGATCTAACGATGAGAGATTAAAACACTGATTTGAAAATGTGTAAACATTAACTTAATAAAAAGCAGAATTAAGGTAGAATATTATTTAAACTAACTTTAGTTTATAAAATAATATTCCTTCATCATTAATAAAATGATGAAGTCTTATTTAACATATTTAAAAGGATAAAACCATTTAATTAATTAAAACTTTCAACATAATTTAAATTTCATAATATTTTAAATAATTGAAATCATTTTAATAATGATATTAAAATGATTTCTGACAATTATAAAATTTTTGGAGCTCTTCAATAATATTATAATTGTCGTATTAAAAATCAAACTTAATTCAATAACATTGGAAATACTCCTTATAAATATTTTCAACACATTTAAAATACTGGGTGTGCCCTAGAAGTCACAAGATATCTTTCGAAACACGCCATCACAGTTCGACATGCATGACGAGTCTCGCAATCGCTAAATAGAAGGGCAGACAATTCACATAAATTCTGCCCTCAGGATTTGCTTACGTCACAAAGAAGGAATGTACGTCAGAAAGAGAGAAGAGTACGTAAGAAGGAAGAAGCATATGTAAGAAGGAAGGAGCAGGGTATTACATTCTGCCTTGTCAAGCTAATTCACATCCAAAGTCATGTGCAGAAGCTCCCGTATTAGTGTACCAATTTGCAATATCATTAGTAATAGTGCAACTTGCAAGAGCCTCAACAAGATGGGCATCAGACTTGGTATATTTGTTTCAGCAATCTAAGGCATAATGTCCTTCCTCACGACATATTTGGTAGCGGGGAGGACGCTTATACTATTTCTTTCCACAATTGACTCCTTTGGATTGCCCTCCTTTGTATTTCTAAGGATAATTTTTGGGATTGCCATTGCGGTTGAAATTGCCAGAGGAAGGATTGGCTACATAGGCAGAGACACTACCTGCAAAATGGTCAATGGACTTGGGAAAAAGATCAAAGCTCTCTGCCTTAGGAACAACATCTTTAAAACTTGGTATAAGAGTGTGAAAGAGTTGAGTAGTGAATAAAGTAGAAAGTTCATGGCCTAAACCACGTAAATACCAGTGAACCTTATCAGTATCCTCCACCGGAAGTCCCATTGCAGATAGTTGATCACAATGGACCTTGAATACTCGAGAGTATTCAACAACACTGTGAGAGCCACGCTTCATTAATTGAAGTTTATCCTTGATTTGTAGTTCACAGACCTTGGACTTGTGGCTAAAAGCAGTTTCAAGATCGCACCATATGTCTCTAGATGTTGTGAGACCTATCACTACACAAAGAGCTTCCTCCGTGAGAGAGGAAAGAAGGAGACTCATGACCAGTTGATCATTTTGCTTCCAGGTAGTGAAGGTTGTGGGATTAGCAGTAGTAGAAGGCTTTGAATTTGAGCCTTCAACATAGCCATAAAGGTCTTGGCATTGCAGAAGAGGAACCACTTGACTGTGCCAAAGAAGGAAATTTGAAGAAGAAAGCGCTTCGTTTGGTTACTCAACTCATCTCAACTCATCATTACAACTTTTTCAAATTCTAATACAAAATATAATAAATAAATCAATTTTTTCAAATCCCAAAATAATAATAATATTAAAAAATAATATTCTAATAATATTTTATTATCTCAACTCAACTCAACTCAACTCACTTCAACATCCAATTATAGTGATCATGTGAACCATGGTATTAAAAGAAATAGTGGCGGAAGAGGTATCAGAGGCCATAGGATCGTTTGGAGGTTAGTCCGAAAAGGCTCGTGATACCATGAGAAGATTTAGACAGAGATATTTTGGTGAATAACCACTACAACTTGCATGTGGTGTAGGAGCCTTTATCATATAGAATTTGTGGATGTAAAAGTTTGTTGGCTAGAATTAGATGACTAAGACCTATTTGAATTATTGGATGAATGTAATTTATCTTTATCTTTATCTATGAATATTTAAATTCAAAGATAAATAGATTAATAGATAAAGATTTGTCTTTATCTTAATCTATGAATATTTGAATTCAAAGATAAGTGGTTGAATAGATAAAGGTTCAAAAGACTTTTGATCAATATTGAATGTTCAAAAAGATATGAGATATCAAGTGATCTGGATAGAAGATTCAAAAAGGAGATATCAAGTAGAAAGAATTTCGAACTATCAAGAAGTTATCTAAAGCAGTTATCTGATGAAGCTTCAATGCTGGCTCTTAGCAGTCTGTCAGCAAAGTTCTCTCGTCAGTAGATTCCTGCTGCACCTAAAACTCCTATCAGATTTGTTCCGTCAGCAGAATCCTATAGCAATTAGAATTGATTTTCAAATTGTTTATTTAGGGGATCCTATTGATTAGGATCGGTAGAGATTTAGATCTACATATTTTTTAGAGCATTTCTAGTGCATTGTTTTTAGTGAGAAAATTCCTTAGTGAATTTTCATATTTGTGATCTCTCTTTGAGTGTGATAGTGCTTCGAGTGTGGAGGATCGCGTGATTAGACTTCAACCCCTAGTGTTCTAGAACAAAGATAATATTTGAAGATCGCCAGAGGTTTTGGCTGTTATTGCGGTAGAAGACAAACGGGTCGTTTGTCTAGGCAAGTAAGAAAGTCAAGTTGCAAAAGTTTTGTAATTGATGAGTACTTGTAATTGATTTTGAAATAATAAAATTGACTTTCCTGGGTTTGGCTGCCTCGTAGGGTTTTACCTTGAAAGAGTTCTTTAAAGGGTTTCCCTTCGATACCAATCTTAGTGTTATGCAATTTATTTATTTTATGTTATTGTTTAATTATTAAATTAATTGCATGCTTGAATACTAACCAATTTGTTGAGTGAATTGGTAGATATTTCTACTGTATTACAGGGATACTTGGATAATTTCAATTGGCATCAGAGTGTGGTTCACTCATTTGAGTCTGATTCATTCCCCTGTTGACTATGTCGCTACATGTCCCGCCGTACTTTGGTGGTGAAAACTATGCATATTGGAAAGTTCGTATGAGGGCTTTTCTCAAATCGTTGGATGAGCAAGTGTGGTATTCCGTTGAAAAAAGATGGACTAAACTAGCAACAAGTATTGATGCTTGGACAAAAGATGAAATCAGCAACTATAATTGGAATAGCAAGGGACTGAATACTATATTCATGGCTGTATTTCCATAACAATTTAAGAGAATCTCCATGTGTGAGATTGCTAAGGAAGCATGGGACATCTTGGAGGTTACACATAAAGGAACAAAAATTGTGAAAAACTCAAAATTACAATTGCGTACTTCAAAATTTGAAGAGGTTAAGATGTTGAAAGTTTTAATGATTTTTATGCTAAGCTTAATGATATTGTTAATTCCAGGTTTAATCTCTGTAAGAAAGTGGAAGATTCAAGGGTCGTGAGAAAGATTTTGATGTATCTACCTAAAAGATTTCAGCCTAACGTTACTGTCATTGAGGAAAGTAAGGATTTGGATGTAATAAGGGTTGAAGAGCTGGTTGGTTCCGTACAAAAGTATGAATCCTCACTTCCTCAAACAAAAAAAGGTAAGTCTATTGCTTTAAAAACAAGAGGATCAAGATGATTTTTCTGATGAAGAAAATTTTAACAATGAAGATATAGATATCATTGCAAGGAAATTCAGAAAATTCTTATTTAACAAGAAAGCTAGTAGAAAACAAAAGTGAGAAAAAGAACTTTTTGCAAAGAAAACTTATTTTGAAAATTGGAATAAAGAAAATTTTGATAATAATAATAAAGTAAAGTGCTATTGAATGTTCTGGTTATGGCCACATAAGAATTGAATGTCCAAATTTCAAGAAAAGTAAAGGAAAAGCATTGAATGTCACATTTAGTGATAGTTCAGATTTTGAAAGTTCAAGCTCATCATCTGATGATGAAAAATCTTTTATGGCTTTTTCTTCTATTGTGAATAACTTTCCTGAGGTTGCACTAACAAAATCTGAAAGTGGTTGTAATTTCAGTTATTCGGATGTATCACTTGTTGATGCTGACCAAGAACTAAGTTTACAGGAAGCATACAATGATGTGTTTGAAGAAGTGGTCAAATTAAAGAAACTCAACAAGAAGTTGTACAATAAATTTACTGTAATACCCAGCTCCTTCTTCTCAAGTACGCTTCTCTCTTTCTGACGTATGTTTCGTCTTGATGACATAAGCAAATCCCGAAGGCAGAGATTATGTGATCATCTGCCTTTCTCACTAGCGACTGTGAGCCGCGTCATGCGTGCCGAACCATGATGGCGTGTCTCGAAAGATATCGTGTGACTTATAGGGCAAGCCCAGTGTTTTAAATATGCTGGAAATATTTGTAAGGAATATTTCCATCATTATTGAATTAAGATTTGATCTTAAATACGACAATCATAATATTATTGAAGAGCTCCAAAAATATTATAATTGCCGGAAATCATTTTAATATTATTATTAAAATGATTTCAATTATTTAAGATATTATGGGATTTAAATTATGTTGAGAACTTTTATTAATTAAATGGTTTAACCCTTTTAAATATGTTAAGTGAGACTTCATCATTCTATTAGTGATGAAGAATATTATTTTATAAACTAAAGTTAGTTTAAAATAATATTTACCTTAATTCCTCTAAGTGCTTTTATTAATCTAATGTTTTACGCATCTTCAAATCAGTATTTTAATTACTCGTCGTTAGATCGTTGTGTAGATCCCCAGACGAAAGGACTGGGTTAAATACCCAAACCCCCTCTCTTTCCCTCTCATTTTCCCCATAACCCTCTCTCTCCTCCCTCTCTCCTTCGGCGTACGCAGTACGCAATCCACCCACGCCGAATGGCTTAAGGCCTCGGCCCAGCGCCGCCGTGCGTCGCCCCTCCTCACCGCCGGCACCAATGGCTTGCTCTCCCTCCGACGAGTCCATCCATGCCGACCTCTCCCCCTCACGCTCTCCCTTTCTCCATTTCAGAACTGCACAGCCCAAATGGGCTTAGTGCGCCGCCCTCCAACGCCACCACTCCCTTGGCAGCTTCCTCTACCACCGGCCACCACTCCCCAGTGAGCTTGGCCTCTGTTATGCAGGCACCTCCCCTCCGTTGCACTCACGCACGCATAAGGAGACCCACACACGGCTTCACCGTGCGCAGCCCCTAGCGTCGTCGTGCGCAGCACCCACGGTCACCTAGCGACACCATGGCTCCTCCCCGAGCTCCTCCACGTGACTCATGGCCAGAAACCCCCTCCTCCTCTACCTCACAGCTTCTCTCTCTCTCACGCACGGGTTGCACGCCGTGCACTACCGTGCACCGCCACCCACGGCTGATGACCGCCACGTCCAGTCTCCTCAGGCAGCCACCAAGCCAACCCAACCTCTCTTCCCCCCGATCTGCCACCCACAAAAACACACTCTCTCCCACTCTCCCACGGCTTCTCCTCCACGGTATGGCTAGATCTGCCACCGTGAGCCACCGTGGCGCCACCTCGACGCCACCACAAGATTCACCGCACCTCCCTTAGCCAAGCCCTAAGTCCAAACCATCACTTTATGTGGTGGGTAACCACTACACATGATGGACAGTCACTGCGTGTGATTGACCGCCACTGTACACGGCTAGATCCGCCGTGTTATGCCCCTTTCCATCATCACAAGGCCATCACGAGCCTTTCCAAGACCACACCTAGCTATCCAAATGCCTAAACAGTCACCGTACGTGAGTTAGCCGCCACGTACGACTTTTCCGACATCATCGGCTATGACGGTCAACGAGCAACGCACGGGTTATCCCGTCGATGGTATAACCCTCTATCCCTCGTAATTATGTTAGATATTGATTAGTTGACTAGGTTGTGGAATGTGCTGTTAGTATTGTGGAGTTGTGGCATTGTGATGAAGTGTTGGGCATTCTGTGTAGTGAAGTGTTGGGCTTATCTGTATTGTATGGAGGTGCATTGTGCCGTGTAGTGTATTGTGATGTGTTGGGTGTAGATGGGAAGTGTTGTGAACTGTGCCATGTAGTGTGGTTGGGGAACATGTGCAGTAATGGTGGCGTGGTGTATGTAGAATGGATACAGTGCACACTGAGTGTACTGTGTGCATGTGGCGTATTGTATATGTAGGGAGTACAAATGGAATGTACTCCATGTGATGGTGAGATGCACCATATGGCGGGTACGCCATAATGGTGATATGCCGTAGTGTGTATGAAGGGAGTACACGATGGGTGTACTCTGTGTGGGGTATAGTATATGTGAGGAGTACACGTGGAGTGTACTCTATATGGTGGAGTAATGCACCATGTGGCAGATATGCCATAATGGTGATGTGGCTTGTGGAATGGGAATAGTACACGCTGGGTGTACTTTATGTGTGGCGTAATGTGAGATAAGGAGAGTATATGTAAAATATACCCTCCTGGCGTATTGTGGAACGGGATGAGTACAAGTGGAGTGTACTCAGTGGCATAGTGCGTATAAGAGGAGTACATGTGGAATGTACTCTATGTGGTGGACGATGCACCATATGGCAGGAATGCCATAGTGGTGATGTGCCGTAGTGTGTATGAAGAGAGTATACGAGGAGTGTACTCCATGTGATATGGTGATGCACCATATGGCAGGAATGCCATAGTGGTGATGTGTCGTAGTGTGTATGAAGGGAGTATATGAGGAGTGTACTCCATGTGATATAGTGACGCATCATATGGCGGATATGCCATAGTGATGATGTGCTGTAGTGTGTATGAAGAGAGTATACGAGGAGTGTACTCCTTGTGATATGGTGATGCACCATATGGCAGGAATGCCATAGTGGTGATGTGTCATAGTGTGTATGAAGGGAGTATACGAGGAGTGTACTCCATGTGATATGGTGATGCACCATATGGCAGGAATGCCATAGTGGTAATGTGTCGTAGTGTGTATGAAGGGAGTATACGAGAAGTGTACTCCATGTGATATAGTGACGCATCATATGGCGGATATGCCATAATGGTAATGTGGCGTGTTGTATATGTGGAGAGTACATGTGGAATGTACTCCATGTGATATAGTGATGCATCATATGGCAGGGATGCCATAGTGGTGATGTGTCGTAGTGTGTATGAAGGGAGTATACGTGGAGTGTACTCCACGTATCAGCGACACTCCTTGTGGTGTGTCGTAGAGATAAGGATGGTTATGTGTTTGATGGGCGTGGAACATGATGGATAGTGTCGGGAACTGTGGAACAGTGTCCCGAAGTAGTTATGGCATAGCCTGTAGTCTGAGGTGACAAGTGTCACTGTGATGGACTTATGGCTAAAAGTATGCGTGAAGTATCAGAACAAGTATAAGAGTGCACAGCAGAAGCATGACTGAGGAATGTCACAAAGTGACATGACTACTGACAGTCATGCTTGTGATGGGCGAAGTAGTAGAACAAGTGTAAGAGTACGCAGCGGAAGCATGACTGGGCAACTTGACGATGTGACGTGGTTATTGGAAGTCATGCCTATGATGGGTGAAGTGTTAAAGTGTAGGAATGGCGTAACGGGAACGTGATGAGATGTCACGATGTGACGGGAGTACATGAGGAATCGTACTCGTGATGAGTCAGGAGTTGATGTAGTAGAACGTTAGGTAACACGATAAGGTAACAGTGTAGCTCTGGAGCAATCTCGGGCTATATAACGTGACATGAAACGTAGTTATGAATGGAGTCTTGTCATGTTAAGTGTTGGGATGAACTGTCAAAAGGGACGGGTAGCGTGAAGAGTCATGCTAGCCGGGTTAAGAGAAGATTGGTATCGGAGTATGGCCCTTGTCCCTACGAGCAGGTGATCAACGTGTTATATACGTTGATCTTAGGTGATAAAGGGGTAAAGTACCTGTCATGAGCATAGATGTGTGATTGAGATGTGTGATTTCATCGATGTGTGATTGAGATGGTGAGAGACACGTGCTGGACGTGTCTCTCACCATGTTACACAGGTACTTTACCTGTTGAATGTTCGAAAAGATAGGAGATATCAAGTGATCTGAATAGAAGATTCAAAAAGAAGATATCAAACAAAAAGAATTTCGAACTATCAAGAAGTTATCTAAAGCAGTTATCTGATGAAGTTTCAGCGCTGGCTATTAGCAGTCTGTCAGCAGAGTTCTCTCGTTAGTAGATTCCTGCTGCACCTAAAACTCCTATCAGATTTGTTCCGTCAACAGAATCCTACAGCAATTAGAATTGATTTTCAGATTGTTTATTTAGGGAATCCTATTGGTAAGGATCAATAGAGATTCAGATCTACAAATTTTCTAGAGCACTTTCTAGTGCATTGTTTTTTGTGAGAAAATTCCTTAGTGAATTTTCATATTTGTGATCTCTCTTTGAGTGTGATCGTACTTTGAGAGTGGAGGATCGTGTGATTGGACTTTAGCTCCTAGAGTTCTAGGAAGAAAGACAATATTTGAAGATCGCTAGAGGTTCTAACTGCTACTACGGTAGAAGACAAACGGGCCGTTTGTCTAGGCAAGTAAGAGAGTCAAGTTGTAAATGTTTTGTAATTGATGAGTACTTGTAATTGCTTTTCAAATAATAAGATTGTATTTCCGGAGTTTGGCTGCCCCGTAGGATTTTAACTTTAAATAGTTCTTTAAAAGGTTTCACTTCGATATCAATCTTAGTGTTATGCAATTTATTTATTTTATGTTATTGTTTAATTATTAAATTAATTTTATTCTTAATTACTAACCAATTTGTTGAGTGAATTGGTATATATTTTCGTTGTATTACAGGATACTTGGGTAATTTTAGAATTCTTTACAAGTACAGAGTAGGCACAATAAGTAGCTATGGCTATACAATCTATATTTAGAACAAATCCTACACCGTGATACTAGCGGTACAACGTCTATCATGATTGGTGTTTCCATATATCACTCCTTGGGGATTGTCTCCAAGAATTGAGTCATAGTTATCGCCAACAAATAGCATGTGGAAATTATCTAATCAAGTAATTAAATACTAAGTTAAAACCGAGTTCAATTAAGGTTTGGAGACAAACTTTTGGGATTTTGGTTTTCAACAAGATTTTGGGGTTTCAATTGGATTCCGAGTGTTTAAGGTTTCTCAATGGTTGAAACTCTCTTTCGTTTGGCACAAATTGGATGATTTGATGAAATATGGGTTTACTTAGGTGGCATGATCACAAAGCTTAATTTCCTTTACATTTCCGTCTCATGGTTCCTTTTGGTGCCAAATATCTAATACTATATTCACCAAGTGTGGCTAAGAACTTGTTAAGTATCTAAATAAAAATTTTCTAACTTGATTTAGACATTCCACATTGTGTTATTGAAAACAGTAAACTGAGTGTCACATGGCACTTTACTAGTCACTATTCACTCTCAGAAATGGTGAAAATAACTTTACACCATAAAACTCTAAATATCCATACAAAACTAGGAGCGTTCTTCATCTCGCGAAATTCAACTCCTAAGTGTGTGTTAAACAATTCAAAACACATTTTCAAATAGTTGTTCAGAAAACAATAATAGTTTAATTGTGCCATTAAATCTTAAATATTCATTTGAGACTAATAATGCAAACCGTTTCTCATTCTCACACTCCTAAGTACCTCAAATAAATAAAATCACGTTTCTGGTATGATAGTGATTAGTGAGTAATAAGACTGATTATCTAACAAACTAAAACCTACGCGATTGATTGATTCGTGAAAACTTTCATGAATTTTTATGATGTACCTAAAGTTTAAATAAATTTATCCGTTCAATTTTTGGCAATTGTAACACTAGGGAAGGGGGTGTTACAAGTCACTCCTTTAATCATTAAGAGAAAAAAAAATTTAAATATATGAGCTGTTAAATCTAAGGGCCAACTAACATTTTCCTTTTATTTTTCATAAAAGACTTCTAACAAGCTAAATCCTAATGGATTTTGTCACAAACAAATTAATGCGACAAGTAATGAGAATTGAGTCGTTAATAGAATAAAATCGAATAATAAACACCGAGGATACCTATACAACGAGGTATCTATCTTGTAGCGAAAAAGTGGGCAATTATCAAACCTAATATTCATCTTATATAAAATTAGGGAAGCGTCTTAAAAAAAAAAATAAAGGAAGCGTCTTAACCCGAAAGTACTTTTTTCCTCACCAACCGGCATGGAAACCCGAACAGAGCAAGCAGAACCTCCAAGTAGAAGCTATTGGCGATGGAGCAAGCAGGACTTTTTCCCAGAAGCCTCATTCGATAGCTATACATCCTACAAGACCGCACTATCCCACACCTGCCACCGCCTCAAGGACCGCGTCCTTGACCGCTCCACCGACGATTTCGAGCTCGTCGAGCTCAGCAAGGCCAGCGAGCACCCCATGCACAAGTGTCTCACTTGGTGGGACCTCCTCTGGCTCAGCTTCGGCTCCGTCGTCGGTTCCGGCATCTTCACCATCACCGGTCTCGTAGCCCACGACCACGGCCCCTCCGTCGTCGTCTCCTACGCCGCTGCCGGTCTCTCCGCTTTGCTTTCCGCCCTCTGCTATACCGAGTTCGCCGTCGAGATCCCCGTCGCTGGAGGCTCCTTCTCTTACTTGCGCATCGAGTTGGGCGACTTCATCGCCTTCATCGCCGCCGGGAATATACTGTTAGAGGCCGTGGTCGGCGCGGCCGGGCTGGGTCGGGCATGGTCTTCCTACTTCGCCAGTATAATAAAGAACGACCCAGATTTCTTGCGCATCAGGGTAAGTTATTTGGCTAAAGGTTTTAATCTTTTAGATCCAATTGCCGTTGGGGTGCTTTTAGTTGCCAACGGGGTCGCTATGAGTGGGACAAGGAGGACGTCTTTCTTGAATTGGATTAGTTCTATAGTCAGTGCTTTTGTCTTTGTGTTTATTATAGTGGTTGGGTTCGTCCATGTCAAGAGCTCAAATTTGGTGCCCTTTTTTCCAACGGGAGCAAAGGGTGTTTTCGAGGCTGCTGCAATCGTGTACTGGTCTTATACCGGGTTCGATATGGTGGCGACTATGGCGGAAGAGACTAAGCAGCCCGCGAGGGACATACCAGTGGGGTTGGTTGGTTCCATGGCTATGATAACTGTGGTTTATTGCATGATGGCTTTGGCATTGACGATGATGCAGAAATACACTGAGATTGATAAGGATGCGGCGTATTCAGTTGCTTTTGTTAATGTTGGAATGAATTGGGCCAAGTATTTAGTGAGTATATGTGCACTGAAGGGGATGACTACGAGCTTGTTGGTTGGATCCCTTGGGCAAGCTCGATACACGACTCAGATTGCGAGATCGCATTTGATTCCGCCCTGGTTTGCTCTCGTGCACCCAAAGACTGGAACCCCCATTAATGCTACTCTATTGGTCACAATAACTAGTATAATTGTGGCATTTTTCACTAGTTTGGATGTGTTGTCGAGTGTTTTCTCGTTCAGTACGCTCTTCATTTTTGTGCTTATTGCTGTTGCATTGCTCGTGAGGCGACATTATGTTTCGAATGTGACACCAAAGAATGATTTGATTAAATTTCTTGTTTGCTTATTTGTTGTTATCGGATCTTGCATTGGCGGAACGGTATTTTGGAATTTGAACGGAGGAGGGTGGAATTGGATTGGGTATGTAGTTGCTGTTTTAGTTTGGCTTTTTGGGACTCTGAGGATGGCGCTGCTTCCAAAGCACCGTGTTCCCAAGTTTTGGGGGGTTCCACTCGTTCCATGGTTGCCTTCACTGTCCATTGGGATGAATATTTTTCTCATTGGGTCACTTGGTTCTGTCGCACTTTGGAGGTTCTTCATTTGCAGCGTTGTAATGCTTGTCTACTATTTGTTAGTTGGTCTCCATGCCACCTATGACGTCGCTCATGAAAACAAGCAGGATTCAAAAGACGTTGAGGGAAAGGAAGATGTTAATCAAGGTGTGTAAATGTATATGTAAATGTAGGTACGGTGGTCTAAAATTATGTTTGTGATATTTTTCAATGAATATCACTCGAAACTTCTTTTCGGAATTTTTTTGGCCTCTAGTGGAGACTACTTTCTGAATCAATTGGCTAAGTTCTAGGACTGATTCTTATATAGTGAATAAAGGAGTAATTAAGTATGGAAAATTAATTTTACAGCTTGTGTAAATTATCCAATTTGCTTTAATTTTAATGCCAAAAGCTTAACCCTGTTGTTGTTTCTGCAGCAACACTTTTGTGGTTTTGACACAAGCTAGGACAAATATTTCCTCAAAGGAATCGGGCCGAATTTCGCTTTACTAAAGCCCATCGGCTCAAAGGGCCATAAACCAATTCAGCCGCCGTCGGAATCTCGACCGCCAAAATACATAAATATGAAATTCGAATCTTTCTTTCATTAATAAGGACATAGGCTTTGTTTTCAGAAAACATCTCATCTCATCTCATCTCATTTGATTATTATAATTTATCCAATTTTTAATATAAATTAAAATAAACAATTCAACTTATTCAAATAAAAAAAATATTAAAAAAATATTCTAACAATATTTTATTCAACTTTTTAATTTTAATCTTAACTCATCTCATTTGTAAAAACAAACGGGCCTTAATGATTTAACGGGCGATGATAGAAGTCAATACCCTCAGCATGATACCCGCCCACTACATTAGTGTCCCTGATACATAGGAAATCATGCCGGAAGGCAAGCTCAACCAAAAGAGAATATTCATCTCGTATAAATAAGAATCGAAGTACGTAAATGTAGGTACAAATTTGAATAGAAATTTAAGAAACAACATATACACTTCAATATCACTGACTTAGGCTCGATTTGGATTGAGAGAGACTCTCAATCCATCTAATCTCATCTCATCTCATCATTATAACTTTAATAAATTCCCACACAAAATAGAATAAACAATTCAACTTTTTCAAATTTTAAAACAATAATAATATTAAAAAATAATATTTTATTCAACTTTCATCATAACTCATTATCCAAACCTAACGTTGGGCATCAAAGGTGTCCCTCACCACCCCAAACCACCTTTAGTCTCTAGATGCAAGTTGCTAAAGAGGTTCCACAGGAATACGAAACACTTCCACCACGACACTTCATTATTTGTGGAGTATTAATCCCATACTACCATGTTTCGTCATTAATTAATATCATTGGTTCAATCATAATCAATCTATAGAGAGCCTCTTCGCAAAGCCGACAATGGAGCCATCAAGATTGACAGTGATTTTGATGCAGTTTCTGAAATTTCCCTCTAGCTTTGGTCATGATTTGTAGAGATTATTTTGGACATGCACTTGTGGTTTCTACATGATTCATTCCTATAAGATGTTACTAACGAAGAACCAGTATGTTTTGTACAAATTTGACTGGAAGGAAATAACAAGTTGTTTCCCAGCATAAAACAAGCGTTTTCTTTTCAATCATACTTGTTCTTATGTTTAAAACTTTGTATCGGATGTAACATCCTGTCTCTCTAGGCATGTATAGCTAGGCAAATCAAATACTACAAATCTTAAAACTTCACATTCTTGCACCAAGTATAAAATATTCCACACATTTATAAACTAAAATATGAGTGCTTTATTAAACAATACTTCATTTTTATATTGAGCTGCTCACACAGTTAGGCCATATTTAAAATCTGAGTCGCTTACGTAGTTTGGCTATATTATACAAAAAATGGAGTGTCGATGCTATCTGTGACGCCCCCAGATTCTGCTTAGGATCAAACGGACTTTGAAGCGTCAGGATATGCAACAAAAGGTTACCTACCCTCATTCATTACAATTAAAGATATAATGCACCTAATATGCATCTAGCAATATGCAATATTCGCAGTGGATAATTTTTTTCTTAAGCAATACTATGTACCAAATGATATTTATCCCAAAACTTTGAAACATAATAAATAAACATTAGAGTAATAGACATTCTTAATTACATCATAAGTTCAAAAGGTCTGTAATCACAAAAGTATGGGAGACATAGCTCCATAAGTACATGTATAAACTCAAACATCTATTGGACTAATCAGTCGAGTAGCTCACGCAACTCAGCCAGAGATGGCATAATACTATCTATGAATCGGATCATGGAGGCTACGAGCTCTACAACATGTCTGCGATGCCTAGTTGGCCATCTCCAGTCGGCCAGCGTCCGTTGTATCTCCTGGTCCTGAAGACTAGAATTATGTGAGTGAAGACTAGAACAATGTGAGTGAAGAGGATCTTATCTTTTGTTAGCGGGATAGGCGCCCAAGCCCAAGAGAAGGCCCAAGGTCTAGTGAATTTCGGCCATAAAGGGGTTTAGGGTCTAAGAAAAGCCATTAGGGTTTTGTGACTAAGTGAGAGGTGTCACTTGGAGCCAAGCAAGAATGGGAGCTTTGAGTTCCCAAGGCCACAATTATGAGGCATCTTGAAATAGGTGTTTCAGTTTGTACGAGGGATGTGCCACTTGCCAAGCATGCAACCAAGCTTCTAGAAAAAGTTATAAGAAAGAAGAAGGGCATAGGGCTCAATTTACTAGAGTGCACGCCAACCCCTTGGAAGCCAACTTCAACATGGCCACTTGCCACACATGCATAGGTTGATGGAATTTCTAAAAGAATCTAATGATGGAAGAAGAAGAGATGGAATTCGGTTAATGATATGAACCTGCAAGAATAGAATTCGTTGAACCCACAGTCAATTTGAAAACTTCCAAAGAAAGTCAAAATCAAGTCAATGGATGAAAAACCTAGACCCAATGAGAACTCGTTTCAAGAACTTAGATTATATTAAAATCTAGACCCGTCGAAGAACCCGTCTGAAGAACCCAGATTACAAAGGAAGAACGCCACAAAGGTTGTGATTTACCTTTGATAAGTTCAAAAGTTCAATTAAGAACAAGAGGAGTAAAACTCAACTCACAAAAAATAAATTCATCAAAATTTATAAACTTATTAAAATGAGGTTACAAAGAGTATTTAAAGCAAAACCTAATCAAACCCAGGCCAAAACCCTTTTACCTAAAATGCCCCTGGATGAACAGTGTCGCGGTTACAGTAATGCTATAGTAACCTCATGAAACCCTAGTTCCTAAAAAGTAACTTTCCAAATAAGCCCTTGGCTAAAATACAAGGTCTTCCCAAAAACCCTAGTTTATAAGAAATAATAACTTTCTCAACATGCTCTTGAATAGGTGCCCCCTTCTCATAATAAATCTTATTATTCTAAACTAATAAAATAAGTTCTTTAAATGAATTAAACAAGTTGAAAGCCTTTAAGTGCCCAAAGCCTTTAAGTCATGTTGTTGCCCTCTTCCCTAGCTTGTATCAAATGAATCAAAACTGGATCTTCATCCTTCAAGCCCATCTTGAATGTTGGGCACTTGCTAGACTCGTTCCAAGTGGATTGTATCATCTCATTAATCTTCTCGGATTTTGATCTTGTGATTGACCCATCTGGAACTTGCAAAAGATCTTTAAGACTAGGCCCGCTTTGGTTCCCATCATTTCCCCTTTCCTCAAAAGGATTCAACCTCGAATCTCTACCTGAATCAAAGGGAAAAATGTTAGTAACATTGAAAATAATATAAACATGATACATACCTGGAAGATCCATTTCATATGCATTATCATTAATTTGTTCAAGAATTTGAAAAAATCCATCCAAGTTACTCCTATCATCAACAGGTAAATGCATTAAATCTAAATGAGTAACTGGATTAAATCTATAAACAATTTCAAAAGTTGAAAATTTAGCAGTAGCATAAACACTCCAATTATATGTAAACTCAATGAATGGCAAATAATACTCCCACAAATGTTCATAAAACACATCTAAAGTCTTCTTCACCCCAAAATGACCACTCCAATTATATGCAAACTCAATGAAAGGCAAATGATACTCCTGCAAACATTCATGCAACAAGTCAATGAATGACAAATGATACTCCCACAAACAATCATGCAACACATTTAAAATCTTATGTACACCAAAATGATCACTCCAATTATATGCAAATTCAATGAAAGGCAAATGATACTCCCGCAAACGTTCATGCAACAAATTGAAAGTCTTCATTACACCAAAGTTACCCAACAAACCACCATGTCTATCAGACACAAGCAACTTATGCATAAAACTAGTAGGCACACAAAATCTATTCTCTCTAAACAAGTACCAATCTAGTTTATAGAACTTACCAAACGATGCTTTCTCACATGTTCCATACACACTAGCAAAGTCATTATCATTGGCATGCAATTCCTTATCATATTCAAGTCTCAACAATTTTGCATCTAAAATAAAGACAATGACAAACATTCTTGCTAAAGCATCAACCACAAAATTTTCCATACCTTATTAGTATTTGAATACATGAGGAAAAGTCTCAATACAGGTAGGAATTGTCGCACCTAGTACAAAATCAATGTAGTGCTCTATCTCTCTAATAGGTGGCAATCCAATAAACACACTGCTCGGAATCATGACCTTATATCCCTGCAACAAATAAACAACAACACTAGGCAAAGAGTCGTTAAATTCGTTAGTATAAAAGTTTGCCTTAGCATAAAAACTCATTTTTGTCTTTCTGTTTCTCTCTGCAATCTCTCTTTATTTTTCATCTTGTGGCTCCACTCTTTTTTCTTGACTCTCAACCACCTCTCTATTTTCTTTTTCACTCTCTTTCTTTTGATGTTTCGGCCTCATTCTCTTTTTTCCTCCCACTCTTTGTCCTTTTCACTCTCATATTTTTTTTGAACTCTCGACCTCACAATTGTTTTTCAACTCGTTCCCTCTTTTTCTTGAGGTTTCAGCCTCACCCTCATCTTTTCCCTTAGGTGGTTCGGTCTTCCCCTTTCTTACAGCTTGATCATTTTTGTCCCACTTTGGCTTCCAAGAAGTACTAGAAACCGCAGTATACCTTGATGTACCCTTTCTTTTTAGCCGCCTCTTCACCTTCATAGCCATGTGCACCATGTCTTCTACCTCCACATAATATTGCAACTCAACTACATTGGCTATCTCCCTATTCAACCCACTCAAAAATCTTGTCATCGTGGCCTCCTGATCCTCCACTACATTAGCCCGAATCATAGTCACCTCCATCTCCTTATGGTAATCATTTACACTCTTAGACCCCTGTGTAAGATTTTGTAGTTTTTGGTAGAGGTCTCTATAGTAGTGGCTAGGTACAAATCTTGCCTCATGATAGCTTTTAACTCTCTCCATGTTTCTACAGGCCTCTCAAGATTCGTCCTCCTATTGGTCACTAATTGATCCCTCCAAACAATCGCATAATCAGTGAACTCAATTATAGCCAACTTCACCTTCTTCTCCTCAAAGTAATTATGACAATCAAACACCAACTCTATTCTTTTCTCCCACTCTAAATGAATTTCAGGGTCAATTCTACCTTGGAATGATGGTATTTTCATTTTGATGCTCCCAAGGTTCTTATCTACTCCATCTCAACCCCCTGAGTTTGCCATAAGTCTTCTTCCACGCCTAACTCCTCTATGTCTACTCAATCCAACTTTAGATGTTAGGACTTCCTCATCCCACCATTCTCATACCCATTCTCAATACTAGGCTCATGTCGCCTCCTATCTCTCTCACATTGCAGATTTCTAATCACTACTTCTTGATTATCCGTACTATCTCTCACTTCACCCAACACCTTCTATCTCTCTCACATTGCATATTTCTAATCATTGCTTATTGATTATCCATAACTATCCCTCACTTCACCCAACACCAAGTTCAACTACTCAAACTGTTGCTACATGGCTTGCAACACAAAGGATGAATTATCTACCATCCCTTTCGCTGATGAGTCACTCCTATGAGACATCGTAATGTGTTGCACAAAAAGAATGTTAGTAGAAATCCTCACATACACCCTTACGTGTTTACACTCGAATAATGACACTCTACTCGTGTTTCACTCTTAATTGGTTTTTTTCCGATAATAGTCTTATACTTTCTTGCCTTTTACCTCAATAGTTTTCCCGCTCAAGTTTTTTAAGAACTAGTTGAACTAAATCAAGACAATACAACCCTGTATTATTCCAACCAGTAATACAGATCCAAGAAACAAGAACAAGAAACAATGAAGGAATAAAATGACACAAGACTCAAGGAATTTATACAAGGGAAAGAGTAAATATAAAACAAGATACCAATTAGAAAGATGTATTCAACCTCTTTGATGATAAAGCTCAATCAATAAATGTGTTTCCTCCTCTTTGTTGTAACTATGTAGCAACCTTTGAATATGCTACATTTTCTTTTCCTCTTCGTCTTCTTCTTTTCTTTTCTTTTCGAATTTCTTTTCCTTTCTTTTCTTTTCTCCAATTCAATCACAAACAGCAATACTCAATTGTGAAAATCAAGCAATTGAATTCAAGCACACAAAAATTGACAATGAAAGAAAAGAGAAACAATGGAACGACACTCCAAGCAATTGACAAAGAGATGCAAGAAATCCTAGAATTCTGAAACCCTAGGTGATGCAAATTTCAGCAAAACCAAAAACCCTAAGAATTTCGGCAGTCTACTTTTTATTTTTTTTCTTTGTTTTTTTCTTTTTTGCAACCCTAGAACAATGACCCCCTTGAATTAAATTTCTAGATGCAAGAAATAAAAAGATAGAATCAGACCTGATTGGAAACCTTGCTCTGAATACCAAATGATATGAACCCGCGGGAATGGAATCTCTTGAACCCACAGTCAATTTGAAAACTCCCTAAGAAAGTCAAAATCAAGTCAATGGATGGAGAACGTAGATCCGATGAGAACTCGTTTCAAGAACCTAGATTATATTAAAATCTAGACTCATTGAAGAACTCGTATCAAGAACCCAGATTATAAAGGAAGAACGCCACAAAGGTTGTGATTTACCTTTGATAAGTTCAAAAGTTCAATTAAGAACAAGAGGAGTAAAACTCAACTCACAATGAATAAATTCATCAAATTTCATAAATTTATTAAAATGAGGTTACAAAGATTATTTAAAGCGAAACCTAATAAAACCCTAACCAAAACCCTTTTACCCAAATGTTCCTGGATGAACAATGTCGTGGCTACAGTAACGCTACAGTAACCTCATGAAACCCTAGTTCCTAAAAAGTAATTTTTCAAATAAGCCCTTGGCTAAAATACAGGGTCTTCCCAAAAACCCTAGTTCATAAGAAATAATAACTTTTCCAACATGCCCTTGAATATGTGCCCCCCTTCTCATAATAAATCTAATTATTCTAAACTAATAAAATAAGTCCTTTAAATGAATTAAACAAGTTGAAAGCCTTCAAGTACCCAAAGCCTTTAAGTCATGTTGTTGCCCTCTTTCATAGCTTGTATCAAATGAATCAAAACTGAATCTTCATTCTTCAAGCCCATCTTGAATGGTGGGCTCTAACTAGACTCGTCCCAAGTGGATTGTATTGCCTCATTAATATTCTTGGCTCTTGATCTTGTGATTGACCCATTTGGAACTTGCAAAAGATCTTTAAGATTAGGCCCACTTTGGTTCCCATCAGTAAATGAGTAGGAGACGCCACATGTCTTCCATGCAAAGAAGTTTAAGGATTCTAGAAAGATCTTATGATGCAAGAAGATCATTAGGGTTTCGATTTTGGAGGGTACACGCCACCCACACTGCCATTTGGTAGCCATGCACTTCACCTTCTCTTAGTTCATTGTATCTTAAGTTTCCTCCATGTAGAAAAGTCTCTTAAGTTTCCAAGAAAAACAAATGATGAGAGGAAAGAGGAATAGGATTTCGGCTAGGACATGAAGAAGAGAGAATGGATGGGCTTTAACACATGGCGCTCATGTAAGGATGATTCTTGCATTTTCAAGGAAGCAATGATGAGGGAGTAAGAGACAGTTTTGGTAATGGCGGAGCATGCCACCTGGCGCCATATTCATGTGGAACTTTTAGGTTTCCCAAGAGGATAATCATGAAGAAGGCATTAAGGGGTTTCGGCTAGTGCCACTTGGCACACATTCAAAGAGATCTTAGGTTTCCTAAGAAAGCAATTATGAGGAACATGAAGAGGATTTCAAATTTTCAAAAACCCACACCACTGGACAAGAGGATTCTTTTCAAAAACACTTTTCAAATTTTTTTACCCTATATCCTAGCCTAGTATGCTGGCCACCATCACCCAATAGAACTCAAGCATTTAAAGCTTAGTCGTAGTTGGTGGAGCATTTATGAAGAGTCATTAATGGAACTTGTGGAAAATTGTACAACATTTATGGAGAGTCATTAATGGAGCTCATGGAAAATTGCACAACATCTATGGGGAGTCATTAATAGAACTCGTGGGGAATTGCACATCATTTATGAAGATTCATTAATGATGGAGGCGCCACTTGTTTGGCAAGCATTAGCCATGCGCCACTTGTCCCACATGCAATAGCTAGGCACTACTTGCCCAACATGCATCAGCTAGGCGCCACTTGTCCAATAAAGCTGAAGCAAGAAAGAGAGTTTAGGCTAGTTTTAGTACAAAATCACCCCCTTATCTTCTGATTTGAGGGTTTTACACGAAAATCACACTTATTCCTTGCTTTTCTCTTTTTCTTCTCTTCACTCACTCACACACACATGAAGTTCCAGCTCCCTCTCTCCCAAGTCAGAAGCAAATGACACAAATCTTAAGAACCAAGAGTTGTGGCTTAGAACAGTGCAAACCAAGCCTCCTCTTCAAAGATCTTCAACTTGGTGAGTAATCTTCCCCTCCCTATTTTTTGTAATAGATGTTGGAGGGTTGTGTTAGGGGTCTAATGGAAACATTTTCTGGAAGAAGGAAGTTGATTTGTGGTTTCAACACATCATGGAATCAATATTTACAAAATGTCTCAACAAAATAACAAAACTCTTCAAGGTTCAACAACATACTCCAAAACCAAACACTTCCATCACCAAACACCAACATTCAACTTTCAAACCTCCAATAAAATTTAACCATCACTCTCCCAAGAATTCAAGATTTAAACCTTAACAAAATATAAGAGATTTGAATTAGGAGAATAAAACTTGCAAGGGCTGGAACACAAAAAAAAAAGCACCAAAAAAGTTTTCCTCCAACACGCACTCGATTTCTCTCTAGGAAAAGGGATAAAAAAAATATATATCAAGTGTGGGAGAAACGAGAAGTGTGGTGTGGGGTTATAGGAGTTGACTTGGAGTGGGTGAGATCTATGACACAAGATATGAGGGTGGCTTGTGCAAGAGGAGAAAAAAATATGCTGAAGTGTGGGCTGGAACTTGCTGCCGAGATGGTGATTTTGAGGAGTGAATTGTTGCTTGTTTAACCTTCCATAAATGTCACTATCTGGGCCTTCAAAAAAGGTGGAATTTTGGCCATGGAATGGTCATTCAAGTGGGAGAAGCTTTTGTGACAAGCGTGGAGGAAACTAGAGGTTTCAACTAGAACTAAATAGGCTTAAACGAATGGCATGCATTTAGGGTTTAGATGGGGTTTCGGTTAAGGTTTCAATCCACATCCAATTTCCTTGGTCAAATGAAAGTACCAAGGTGTGGGGGAGTAGATGAGGGGTTAAGAAATTGTACTTGAGTGGTTGATTGCTTGTGGAAGTGGTTTAAATCTAGAGGAAAACACATGGTCAAAATCAATTACAATGTTTAGGGTTAGGGTTTCGGTTACCCTATGCATTTGCGGTTTCAGAATTTACCACTAGTTTTGGGGTTTCATTAGAGTTGAAACCCTCTTTGCTACTGGAAAAATAGTGTTTGAGTTGATAGAATAGAGTATTGTGTAAGAAGCATGTTGACTTGCTTGGTTTTCACTCTATTCACCTTACACGATTGTACTACTCTTGACAAGTGTCAAGCGGAGGGTGACTTAACAGTTGTTTGAACCAGATGCCACGTAGCTGTAACGTCCGTCCTTGTGGTAGGACTTTTTATAAAATGATTTTAGAAAAGGACAACGGGAATTGCCGTTCAATTTAAAACTTTTTACTTCTATACCCAGGGTGCAAGATTCTATGTTTATAAATAAAATGTGTTTTGACAATAAAAGAGGTTTATAGCAGAAAACATTAATCTTATAATAAAAAGGTCTATCGTACAATTAAAACTCATGCCTAGACTTTCGTGCTCTTCCCATTGGCCTTGTCCATCCTGACTATTCAGTTCTTGTAAGGGGGAGGGACATGCATAAAAACTAAAATGAGTCGATAACTCGTAAGCATTACTTCATATAGTTACAATATAATAACATAGGTTTTTATTGATGCATTCATCATTTAATACATACTATACTTACATGCATACGTGCATTCTTTTGAAAACATCACTGGATGGGATTTTTCTTTTGAAATGGGCTTTCTTTTCGTAAAACGTTTCTCCCGTCAATGCCTTCACTTCTTCAAGAGTTCGATGCATTCATGCGTTCATGCATTCATACATTCGTTCTTATCACTTTCATAGGCCAGCACAAACTATTACGCCCCGTGTGTTGGGGTTAGCGGTCTTCCTTTGGACCCGGACCCCGCCCGTGGCCACGGGTTGGGAATCCCTTTTCAGTCAGGGGTAACACTGGGTGCACTTCTAGTACTACTTACCCGGCATTGCAATCTGCCCATTCATTGGTACCATTTTCATTCACTCATGTGGCCGTTACGTATCTTCATACAATAAGCGTTCATTTCATTTCAGTCCTTTCTTTCAGTTCAGTCCTTTCATTTTCAGTCCTTTTCATTTGACAGTTCGTTCATGGAAAAACATCTTTTAAAAGAATGAGCTTAAACATCGTCTTTCATGGCATCCATAAGCATCAGTTTGTAGAGACATTTTAACATCAATTCATAGGGACCATTTTAAAACACTTTCTTTGCATCAGTCAAAGCATCAATCAAAAGCTCGAGGCACAGGCCTCGACATTTCTTTTCTTCTCTTAGAAAATACATACAATAGAACAGCATATAGTCATCCATTCACATGCATACACTTAATACTTTTGGTTGCATAAAAAGGGTCTGCCAAGGAGGGACCGTACATACTTATACCTTTGAACACTTGGTATTTTCTTTTGTAAGACGTCTTTCGTGTCTTTTCGTAAAGCATCTTGAAGGAAAAGCATTTCGTTTTCGTTTCTTTATTTTAGAAAACTCTAGAAGGGTATGAACGCAATACTTACCTGGACTCCATGCTACTTTCATATCATGCAGTCCATTCATGTGCCTGTCAAATGGCAACCTACATGCATACACATAATCTTAGCGTCATTCTCTATCTAATGCATAAGCAACTTAAACTATAATTAGAACTGCACTTCACTTGGAACGCTCTCCTTCTATCTCATACTCTTACGTGCCCTTTACTATGCTAAGACTTTCGGGGACCACTTACGGTCACTATCTCTTCCAAACTCAACGTTCTACTTTGAGTGCTCATTCACTAAGGTGAACCCCTGATTCACCTTAGGATTAAGATACTAGGACTTCCGTCTTACTTTTCCTACTAACCACATTCTGACACATGATTCCGATTGACGGAATCACGCATCCTAATCCTATACAATACACCCGTCACTACCTCCATGCATCTTAGCCCACACTAATCCTCATTCTCATCCATACAAGCCACACGGCTCTAAGCCAACTCTGAGGCTTAATCACCGTATAACTATACTTAGGACATATTACTCATTACATATGGTAAATCCGTCTGGCACATGTGTATCACTAGGTTACACATGTACCTTACCCCTAAGATCAACATATAACACGTTGACCACCTGCCTGTGTAAACAAGCACCATACTCCCATACCAACCTTCTCTTAACCCGGCTAGCATGACTCTTCATGCTACCCGTTCCTTTTGATAGTTCATCCCAACACTTAACATGACAAGACTCCATTCACAACCACGCCTTATGTCACATCATATAGCTCGAGACTATTCCCAAGTTACACTGTGACCTTGTCACATCACCTGACATCCCACTATGCCATTCTTACACCATGCCTACGCTAACTCCTCACCCGTCATAAGCACGACTGTTGGTAACCATGTCACTTCGTGACATTCCCTAGTCATGCTTCCACTGCGCACTCTTACACTTGCTCTGCTACTTCACCCATACTCCCAGCCATAAGTCAATTACGGTGACACCTGTCACATCAGACTATAGGCCACATCACAACTACTTCAGGACACTGTTCCACAGTTCTCAACACTACTCATCACATCCCACGCTCATCAATCACACAACCATCCTTATCTCTATGACACGCCACACGGAGTATCGCTGCCTCGTGGAGTACACTCCACGTATACTCCTTCTCACACGCTGCAACCCATCACCATTACGGCATACGCGTCACATGGTGCATTGCTCCACTACATGGAGTACACTCCTCATGTACTCCTTCCATACATGTTACACCACATCACCACTACGACATACCCGCCGTATGGTGCATCACTCCACTACATGGAGTACACTCCGCGTGCACTCCCTTCATACATACTACGCCACATCACCATTATGGCATACCCACCATATGGTGCATCGCCCCATCACATGGAGTACACTCCACGTGTACTCCCTTCACACACTCTACGCCACAGAGTACACTCTACATGTACTCTTCCCGTTCCACACAACGCCACGCCACCATTACAGCATGTACTCCACAACCACACTTCATAGCACACTTCCCAACTTCGCCCAACACTTCACATGCACAGCACATCACATCTCCATACTACACAACAAACTCCACAAATACTAACAGCACAGTCCACAACCTAGTCAACTAATTAATAAAAGTAACGAGGGATAAAGGGTTATACCAACGACAAGATAACCCATGCGTTGTTTGCTGATCGTCACGGTTGATGATGTCGAAAGGATCATACGTGGCGGTTAACCCACGTACAATGGCTGTCCACCACATAAAGTGGCGGTTTGGGCTTAGGGCTATGCTAGGGATGGCCAAGGGAGGCTGATGGTGGTCTCATGGTGGCCTCGTGGTGGCGGTGAAGGGCGGAACACGGCGGAGCTGTGGGTTTCCAAGGGAACTCGTGTGTCCCAAAGCATGGAAATAGAGGGGGAAGCTTGGCTGGTCGTGGGCTAGCCATGGGAGGCTTAGGGTGTTGCTGGTGGAGCTATGGTGGCGTGGGGGTGGCGCCACGGTGGCTTACGGCGGCGGGTTGAGCTTGGGAAGGAGGGAGAGTCCGTGAGAGAGTGAGAGAGAGTGGGCATGCATGAGGGGTAGATTGGGGCCATGGGTGGTTGGGGTAGGTCGATGGTGGCCAAAGGAGGCTCATGAAGGTGGCTGGACACCGTGGGTGGCGGTGCACAGAAGTGGAAGTGGGAGAACTCTTGAGTGAGGGAGGTGGACTTCGTTGGGGAAAACGGCAGGGAAATGGAGGCCGAGCTCGCTGGAGGAGGATGGCCGGTAGGAGGGGAGGCTATCGTGGAGGTAGTGGCGCCAGAGGATGGCGCATGGCGGTGCAACAACATCAAGCCCATTCGAGCTGTGCACTGCTGAGAGAGAGGGACACTGGTGTGGGGGGACTTGATGGAGTGAGGTGGTGCCAGTGGAAGGGGCGATGAGACTCACTGAGGCACGGCGGCGCCGGGTTGGGCAGAGGAAGAATCGGCTTGGAGAGGGGCAACGTAACGCGTATGCATGAGCTGAGGGAGGAGAGAGAGAAGGGAGGGAAAAGTGAGGGAGAAGGAAGAGGGGTCTAGGTATTTAACCAAGTCCATTTGTCTTGGGATCTTCAAAACGATCTAACAGTGGGGGATTAAAATACTAATTTGAAAATGCATAAACATTAGCTTAATTAAAAACACTGAGAAGAATTAAGGTAGAATATTATTTAAACTAAACTTTAGTTTATAAAATCATATTCTTCATCATTAATAAAATGATGAAGTCTTATTTAATATATTTAGGAGAATAAAATCATTTAATTAATTAAAGCTTTCAACATAATTTAAATCTCATAATATTTAAATAATTGAAATTATTTTAATAATAATATTAAAATGATTTCCGACAATTATAATATTTTTAGAACTCTTTAAAGTATTATAATTGTCATATTTAAAATCAAACTTAATTCAATAATACTGGAAATACCTCATATAAATATTTTCAGTACATTTAAAACACTGGGCGTACTTTAGAAATCACATAATATCTTGAGAGACACGCCATCGAGGTTCGGCATGCATTACGAGACTCGCAGTTGCTAGGAAGAAGGGCAAACTGTTGCATAATTCCGTCCTCAGAATTTACTTACGTTAGAAAGAATGAACATACGTCAGAAGGAAGGAGTGGGGTGTTACAGTAGTGCTCTCTCGAGGGTCTACTATTCACTCGAAAAACTCAAAAACTTTTTCTTACTCCATAAAATCTTAAAAATCCATACAAGTCTAATGGTATAATTCGTTTTGCCAAATTACACTCATAAGTACCTCAAATAAATCAAAAAGGAAATTCGTCTCCATAACGAATCACAATTCAATTACTCTAACAGACTAAAACCTAATTGATAGCTCGATTGGATTTCATGGAGTTTCTAAGGTCTAAAGAAATTCTTCTATTAAATTTCTTTTGGGACGTCACAATTATAAAGAATAAGAACTTCTCCTTTCCAAGCAATGTGGGCTATACACCACTTACCCTTATCCTTATCATATGAGATATCACAATACGACTTTGGACCGAAGTTTCTATTCCTTCATGTCCACAATTCGCATTGGCTTTTCCTCATAAGTAAGATTCGATTGTAACTGAATCTCATTTGGAATAGCTATTTCAGGTTTTTGGTTCCTGAAACATTTTACCTTAACGAGGAGACATAAAACACGTTATGTACCTCATGGTATTCTGTTGGTAATACTACTCTATATGCTATTGGACCTATTCTTTCTATTATCTGGTAGGGCCCAGTATATCTCGAACTTAATTTCTCCTCTTTCCAAACCTCTTCACACCTTAATGGGGAACACCTTGATATACAGCCAATCTCCCTCTTCAACATTTTCAAGGTTATAAAAAATCCCATGTGCATCTAAATTCCCTTCACTTAAACCATATTTAATCGAGAATAATTCTATTTGAATGTCCTTTCCCTTTTTTTTTTGGAGAAATTCATACTAGGCTTTTATATATATGCATAAGACATTACAAGATGTTTGATACAATATGGAACCTTGTCAAAAAATATAGAATCACTAGGTAAAGAAATTGCATCTTTAGCTAAGAGATGAGCCACATGGCTAACATCTCTTGGAACATAACAGAAGTCTCAACCCAAGAAAGCAAAGCAAGAACATCTTGTATAAGATGACCACAAGAGGAATATAAACCATAAGTAGCTTTAATAAAGTTCACAACATTTTTAGCATCTCCCTCAAAGATCACTTAGCCAAAGCCCAACTCCATACAAAAACAGTTAAGAAAGCTCCAAAAGTTTCTACAACTTGGTGAAGGATTCCATACTTGGAAAGCTGCTTTGTAGCAATGACACTCTCATTTTCATAAACAGGAGCTTGCTCTTGCATAGTATTATGAAATGAAGATTGAATCGTTAGCTGGATGTTACATGCCGACAATGAAGTGAAGAGAACAGAAGAAGAGAAGTGCTGGGATGAGTTCAGGACTTAGGGTTCCTTCAGAAGACTTGTGTCTGAGTTAATTGTGATCGTGCGTGGGTTGATTTAGTGGACTGGCAGTAACAATGGGCATCTAAGATGAGAGTTCGTGGGCCTTGAATGGGCCAGACCTGATACATATTTCCTGCTTTATATTTCTTTCAAGTTGTAAACAAATAACCTAAGGGTAATCCAGTCCTTTTACATTACTAGTATATCTAGGCATTGTAACGGAATGAGGAGGCATCCAGAACGTGTGAACCTTTGTTGCTTTCTGTTTTCATCTATGGAGGAGCTCCCCTCGAAGAGAGCCTTATCCTTTTCTTATCAATACATATGAAATGTTCATCAGATTTGTGCATTTTACTTAAATCACTAGTTTGATCTATTACAAGTGGTATCCAGAGCCCCTTTCCTGCCCTGATTCACCATGGCTGAAAACACCCGTATGAAAGACTTATTGGAAGGTCTCAAAGTTCAGAGAAAAACTATGGAAGAGCACATCCAAAATACTGAGAGCCAGTTTACTACAATAGGAGTGGAGATGCTGGCTATACGGCGTCAAATGGAGACAATGCTGAAGCAGTTTTCTGGTATGGCAGCAGATCTGCACAGTGTGAAGGCAACTCTATCAGGATATGCAACTAGCAATTCACAACATAATCAAAATCTGGAAAATCAAAATTCACAACTCGTACCTCACAATACCGACATCCAGCCAAGACCCATTCGATTGGACTTTCCAGTTTTTCATGGAGATAACCCCCAGGGATGGTTATTTAAGGTAAACCATTTCTTTACTTATCATAATACCCTTCCTCAGCATAAACTACGTTTGGTATCCCTCCATATGGAAGGGAAGGCACTAGTATGGTTTCAAGACTTGGAAGAGTCTGGGAGTATCAACAGTTGGGAGGCCTTTGTGAAGGCATTAATAATCAGATTTGGTCCAACCACTTATGATGATCCAATGGAACAGCTGGCTAAGTTGAGCCAGAAAGGGAGTGTGGATGATTATAAAACTGATTTTGAAGCCTTGTCTAACAGGCTGCGTGGGTTATCTCAGAATTACAAACTTAGTTGCTTTCTCAGTGGCCTTAAGGATGATATAAGGTTGTCAGTTAAGATGTTTAACCCCACTGACCTGCTTACAGCTTATGGACTTGCCAAAATGCAAGAGGAAAAAATTTTTTTGCAAAAGATACCTCCATACCGAAATTCACCTTACCAAACAGCCACACAAAACCATCAACCACCCTACCTTAAACCTTCCCACCAGCCCCAAACCACAGACAGCCACCTAAACTATCCCAAAACCATTGTTCCAGTCCATAAGGTTAGTCAAAATGAGATGAGAGAGCGCCGGTCAAAAGGCCTCTGTTACTCGTGTGACTCCAAATGGGCCCCAGGCCACAAATGTGCAAGTCCAAAGCTCTATTTGATTGAGGAGATTGAGGAGAATTATGAGGTAGTCAATATTGACACTAAGAAGGAAGGGGACCAGATCACTGTAAGATCACTAGTGCAACTCCAGAGATTACTTTACATGCTATTATAGGGTCTTTGAACCCTAAAACGATGCGAGTTGTAGGCAGAATTGGTACCCAACCAGTAACTATTCTCATTGATTCGGGAAGTACTCACAACTTCCTGGACCCTTCTTTAATGTCAAAACTTTCCTTACATGTGTTAACCAATGACAAAGTAAGGGTAAAAGTTGCAAACGGCGACCAAGTTCAAAGTGAGGGCAGAATTAAAGATGTTCCAATGATTATCCAGGATATGAAGTTTTCGGTGGATATGTATTTACTAGTGTTGGCAGGATGTGATGTAGTGTTGGGTGTGCAATGGTTACAAGGGTTAGGGTCAATTTTATGGAACTTCCATACCCTTAGTATGCAGTTTAATTACCAAGACACTGTGATAATTTTAAAGGGGCTGCGAGGCAGCACTTTAATGGAAGAAGGTCCATTTAATAGAGCTGCTGCTCTGGAAAAAAAAAGGTGTGTTACTCCAGCTCATTGAATAAGTTTCCCAAGCCCAAACATCTGCCCCTATTCCTAAACCCATACAGCACCTCCTTGACCTATATCCTGACATTTTTGCCCTCCCTTCTAGCCTCCCACCAACCAGATCACAAGACCACAGTATCAACCTATTACCTGGTACCCAACCCATCTTTGTGAGACCCTATTGTTACCCCTATTTTCAGAAGGATGAAATTGAAAAAATCATTAAAGAGTTGCTGGAATCTGGTGTTATTCGACCTAGTCAAAGCCCGTATTCCTCACCTGTTTTGTTGGTAAGGAAGGCAGATGGCACTTGGCGCTTATGTGTGGACTATCGTGCCCTCAACCATGTCACAGTGAAAGATAAATATCCAATTCCAGTGGTGGAGGAATTAATGGATGAACTACATGGTGCCAAAGTGTTTTCTAAACTCGACTTGAGGTCGAGATATCATCAAATAAGGGTGAAAACTGAAGACATCCCTAAAACCGCATTCCGTACACATGAAAGGCACTATGAATTCTTGGTGATGCCATTCGGCTTAACCAATGCGCCCTCCACTTTTCAAAGTTTGATGAATCAGGTTTTTAAACCTCATTTACGGAAGTTTATTTTGGTTTTTTTTTATGATATTTTGATTTACAGCAGGGATGAAGAGACTCACCTACACCACCTACAGCTCGCTTTTGACATCTTAAGAGACAACCAGCTGTATGCTAAGCTCAGTAAGTGCGAGTTTGGCTGCGTGGAGATTGCATACTTGGGCCATTTAATTTCTGGCCAAGGAATGAGGGCAGACCCGGAAAAGATCAAGGCCATGAGGAGCTGGCCACCACCAAAATCCCTTAAAGCCCTACAAGGTTTTTTAGGCCTCACGGGCTATTATCGGAGATTTGTGAGAGGATATGGAGCTATAGCAGCTAAACTGACCAGTTTACTAAAAAAAGACAGTTTTACTTGGGATGAGGAAGCCCAAACAGCTTTTAATGCACTTAAAACAGCTATGACTGAACCCCCCCGTCTTAGCATTGCCCAACTTTTAAAAACCCTTTGTCATTGAATGTGATGCATCGGGTGAAGCTATTGGGGCAGTACTTATGCAAACAGGGAGGCCCCTCGCATTTTTTAGTCAAGCTTTGAAAGGAAGATCTTTACAACTCTCTACCTATGAAAAAGAATTTCTGGCCCTAGTTTCAGCAGTTCAAAAGTGGCGCCATTACCTTTTGGGCCAACCGTTTATTATCAAAATGGATCATCAAAGTTTGAAATTTTTGCTTGACCAACGAGTGGGGACGGTTATGCAGCAAAAATGGATTGCTAAGCTCATGGGATATGACTTTGTGGTGGAATATAAAAAAGGCAAGGAAAACATGGTAACGGATGCCTTATCTAGACAAGGGCTAGACTCGGAGGTTATGGTGTCTCTCATTTCTGTTCCAAATTGGGACTGGATGAATGATATCAAATCTCTATACTCAAGGGATGATAAAATTAAGATTCTTTTGGAGAAACACAAACATGGGCAGCTGCAGTCCCCTTACACAATGAAGAGTGATATTCTGTTTTATAAAGGCAGAGTTTACATTCCTACAGTTCCTTCTTTCATAAACAAACTCCTGGATTTGTTACATGGCAGCCCCTTAGGGGGTCACTTGGGTTTTAACAAGACCCTTTATCGGGTCAAGAAGGATTTTTACTGGCCTGGCCAGAAATTGGATGTGAGAAATTTCCTAAAGGACTGTGACATTTGCCAAACAGTCAAAGTGGATAATACACTCCCTAGTGGCTTGCTCCAACCCCTACCAATTCCAACAATACCGTGGGCTGACATTACAATGGACTTTGTGGAAGGATTACCTAATTCTTCTGGATTTAATGCCCTATGGGTAGTTGTTGACAAGTTTACAAAATACTCCCATTTTATTCCAATTTCCCACCCATTTACAGCAAAGACTATCGCCCAGCTCTTTCTCAAGCACATTTTCAAACTACACGGAATGCCCAACTCGATTACCTCAGATCGAGACCCAACATTCACTAGCAAGTTTTGGCAAGAATTTCTATCATTACAGGGGGTTAAGTTGGCTTTCAGCACGGCATACCATCCTCAGACAGACGGCCAAACCGAAACTGTTAACAAATGGGTGGAAAACTACTTAAGATCCTATGTCGGTGATAAACCTAAGGAGTGGTCTAAATGGGTGGCCTTGGCAGAGTGGTGCTACAACTCGAGCCAACATGCTTCGAGTAAAATTACACCCTTCCAGGCACTTTATGGGTACACACCTAAGCTAACAAGTTATACAACAGGAACTGCAAGATTAGAAGAGGTAGAGCTTACACTGCGCGAAAGAGACCAGCTTTGGGCCCTGTTGAAGCAAAACTTGGTCAGATCCCAGGAGAGAATGAAGAAATATGCTGATAAGAACAGAAAGGAACAACATTTAGAAGTCGGTGAGTGGGTTTACCTGAAACTCCAACCGTATTGCCAGTCCTCACTTCGCAGCCACCACTGTTTGAAACTCTCTCCAAGATTCTACGGTCCCTTTCAGGTGATTCAGAAAGTGGGTGAGGTCGCTTACCGAATTCAACTACCCCCTTCCTCTCAACTTCACGACGTCTTCCACATCTCGCAATTAAAAAAGAAATTGGGCAATCAGGTCAATCTCATCCCAACTTTACCACCCACGGACAAGAATGAGGTGCTAAAACCCGAACCCGAAGAGATCCTCCAACGCAGATTAAAGAAAGTGCGAAACTTACCCGTCGTCGAGCTCTTGGTTCGATGGACTGGCCAGACGCACGACGAAGCCTCCTGGGAGCCGTATACGCAGTTGTGCACCGATTACCCACACCTTGTGGGCAAGGTGTTGTGATGGGGGGGGAGTGTTACACGCCGACAATGAAGTGGAGAACAGAAGAAGAGAAGTGCTGGGATGAGTTCGGGACTTAGGGTTCCTTCAGAAGACTTGTGTCTGAGTTAATTGTGATCGTGCGTGGGCTGAGTTAGTGGACGGGCCGTAACAATGTGCAGCTAAGACGAGAGTTCGTGGGCCTTGAATAGGCCAGACCTGATACATATTTCCTGCTTTATATTTCTTTCAAGTTGTAAACAAATAACCTAAGGGTAATCCAGTCCTTTTACATTACTAGTATATCTAGGCATTGTAACAGAATGAGGAGGCATCCAGAACGTGTGAACCTTTGTTGCTTTCTGTTTTCATCTATGGAGGAGCTCCCCTCGAAGAGAGCCTTATCCTTTTCTTATCAATACATATGAAATGTTCATCAGATTTGTGCATTTTACTTAAATCACTAGTTTGATCTATTACACTGGAACTCTTCCAAAGAAACATTAGCCATCTGAAATAACTGAGAGGATGCTGGAAAACACCATCATACAGAAGTTCATTACGTCTCAGCCATAAAAGTCTAGCAATGACTAAGAATAATTCAAAGTCTACAGTGTCTAAATATTCTGCCATAGCAAGTACCAGGCCCATGAAACTGAGCAGAAAGACTACACTTTTGAAGCTTTTTACAACAAAGAGCCCACACATCCTTAGCAAAATTGCGTCCCCAAGGAATATTCGGCACGATTTCCACTTCAGTTACACAAATAGGACATAAGTCCTCTTGCATCACATGCTTGAGTTTAAGATTACTCCAAGTAGGAAGCATATCACAACAAGCCTTCCAAATAAAAGATTTCACCACTGGTGGTGTGTTAGAATTCCAAACTTTCTGCCATATTTTATCAAACACAGTAGCTTAAGAAGAGGAGCAGGAAAAGCTGGAGTTTAAGTCGAGTTATCATATGCACTTTTGACATAAAATCTCTCATCATTAGTACACCCCCATACGATTTTGTCTTCACTTGCCAAAGGACTAATACGCATATTAAGAATCATTTCAGCTTCATCTTCATTAAAAACAGTCTGCACCAAAGACATTCCAAATAGTTGTACCTGGAAGAATAAGTGTTGAAACCAAATCATTTTCACCAAGCACAGAAATTGGGGATTGAATCTTACAAATCAAATTATGCAATGTGGATAGTGTGTGGTATAAAGGTCTTCAAATAGCATTGCTCTTTAATCAAAGTAGTTTGTAGAACTCCTATAAACTCTAAAAGATTGCCTCCATTCAAACACCCTATTAATGTAAATGAATGATGAGAAGAATGAAATAATAGAATGAAAATAAAGTAATGAAGGAATGAATACATGAGACTTAAATGTGGGGCCAGATGAATGTTGCAAGATTATGGTACCAAAGGATGAGGGGCAGATTGCAACTTCGAGGTGGCTCACTAGGTACTCTTGGTGATGACCATTTCTATATACTGGGTTCCATCTGTCAATCTCATGTGGAACTATGATCACAAGGATTACTAATCCTAAGATATGGGCTGTAACAGTGTTTACTTACAAAATAACAGGGAGAACAGTAAAGTGTTTGGAATGATGATGTATTGTATATCGTTTACAAAGAAATATTTTATTCAGTCAAAAAATGTGATACAATGTGAATGAAACTGAAAACGTACGAAACTCCTATGTTCATATATTTACTATGTGATATACCTCGCCTTGATAATAACTATGCATACATGAGATTTGCTCAGAATGTGATTCCTTGACATGCTTATATATTTGTGATTTATTCAGATGGTGGTTTCTCACTATAACTATGAATATATGTGTTTCTACTTGAGGGGTGATTCCTCACCATGAATAAATGTGTTCACGAATCAATTTAAATAAAATTGTGCATGCATATTCATCATCATTAATAGTACTATCATGGTTGTTTAGCCTACTGTAATTTGTTAAAAGTCTCACTATGATGGTCTCAGCTGCCATATCGTTAACTGAAGCCTTAGATCTTGATGCAGATGTAGCCCAAGTAGAGTTTCCCAAGGAAGAATGATCAATCCCGCTCAAGTTGGAAATACGAAAGTCTGTCAACGCTATTAGTTATTTATAATTGTTAAGATGTACTTTTTAGTCAGGTGACAAATTATGTTTGGTTCGTTGTACCTAACTGTAAGTAATTAACAATTGGTAGTGTATAATATTAGTTGAGAAGTATCAATGACATATAGATATCATTATTATTAATAGAAGAATTTCTTTTTGGTATAGAAGGTACAATTAGCAATTATTTTTTACTAATCCTTTACTCATTCAGTAGAAACTTATTTTACTAATCTGCATACTCAATACATGATTGCGTGCCTAGACCCAACAATAAAAATCGGGATGTTGCCGACTGGCTAACATCTCTAACACCACGAATGTCCAATCTCTTTACTGAGAAATGGGATGCCACAAAAAGTAAAATAAAATTAAAAATATTAGAGGGGCAACCATTCCTTGCTATTCCACCCATTGCATTAAACGCACTTGTACAGCTGATTTAGCCCAACAAGATACATACACGATTACGGGAATGATTCATCTTCTTTTGACAGTGATATTGAGTTGTTCAAGTCTCATTGTTTTCATGTATAGAAGAGTAACTGAAAGATCCGGACTAACATGCTAACTGAGAAAAGAAGTGGGATTTTACCATCAAAGTTTATAATTTTCTCCAAAAATTGTTGGATGCATAAATGTTTTCTCCTTTTTCCTAATGAGGTGGGCAAAAGGAAAAAGACTAGTCTCAAAGATAACGTAATCAATTACTAAGGAGATGAGAACAAAATCAAAATCGAGGTCTAGCATCGATGAAAACTACGTTATCTATTTGGTTTCATATCATTAAAAATGACAGAGACATGCCAGTGAGAAACTAACTCAAATGAGACCTCCTCTCCATCTCAAAGATAGGATGGGAAGATTTTGGCGTTGAGGTCAAGTTCCACTCAAGCACACTGGTGAATTGTCGACTGGAAAAAAGTTACACCAGGAGTCGGACAGGCAGATTCGAATATTCAGGAAAGACTTCAAGGAGAAGCTCAGCCTCTCATACAAAATTGTTTACAACTGTAGGTTCACACATATCTATAATGAGAACATCCACATCAAATAAAGTGTGGCCAGGTTTGAACAAAGCTTGGATTCACTTGGCTCCGTCAAGTTTTACATAGCATTCAAAAGGTGACATTGTGAATGTGGCCAACCAAATACAAGAAACGATATACACATCCAAACACAGCCTGCTTTTTGCTAGAAAATTCACTTGCTCATAACCAATTAAGAAACAAAGATAATCAACGCACCATACCAACAAATAAATCAGAAACCTTAAGCAAAAGGTTGAGATTTTATTTAAGAACCTGAAGATTATACCCTCATGAGTTATACTTATTACAATAGTGCCCTTTAACAAAAACAAATAAAAGAGTCCAACAACATAATGACAGTAAACATATAAGAAAAAAACAGAAAACCATAACGATAATAAATCTAATACAATAGACCAATATAACAGGCAGACCCCTTTTTTTAACCACCAAACCTAATACATCACCTTCTGCAAAACAATATTGCTAAAACTAATCCAATAAACCAGAACTCCAATTTTGAAATACTGACACTTTTGTCACATAAATCTACATCACATGATTTAATGGACTTTTAAAGTCAACATAAAAGTAAAGGAAGTTTAGCCAATTCCTCTGACTTTACAACTCAAATCAATAAAGATATGTCAAGGAAGACACTCAGATGAGCAAGGCAAGCATCATATCTGGCCACACACACAACCACCAGCAGCAGTAAACTGGGCAGTCATGAGACCAGGATCTGCCACTTGTTTCTTCATGGTCCGCCATTAACACAATCATGTTTAGGGTGTAAGGCTGAAGAGAAATGCAGCAGTGAAATATACCAGCAAAATTTGTACTTATGAATACAGAACAACAGCAATAAAGATTCCAGTAGGATAATTTCTTTTCCTATACTACATATTTAGTTGCATATAGAAGATGTGTGACATTTCAACTAGAGCCAAACATTTTTATTAGTAGAATTAGGGCTGTACAGAAACCGACAGGACCGACCGTCACCGATCGGAAATGACTGGTGGAGTCCGGCACCGGCCGAAACCAGTGGAGAACAAGTCGGCCAACAGTATAAAATGGTAGAAACTGACATCGGTCGGTTCGGTTCCGGTTTGAACTTTGTTCAAACCACCAAACCAACCGGTACCATATATATATACATATTTATTTTATTCTTATATAAAACAACGTAGTTTCACTTAAATGAGTTAAACGGCATCGTTTTACACCTACGGTTTAGAAATAAAAATTAATATAAAACAATGCCGTTTGGTTTAATACACCAAACATTAGACCAAACGTCATCGTTTTGAGTTAGGTTTTAATAACCCCGATGCCCCTCCCTTCTTCCTCATTTCTCCTCTTCCTCTCTGCGTCGTTTCTCTCTCTCATCACTCAGAGTCTCCAATCTCTCGTGGCCCTCCCTCCCGCAGCCAGTGGAGCCCAGTCCCTCACAACCGTTGCCATCGCTGCCCAAGGAAAATCTTCCTTCTATGTCGCTTCTTCCAAACTTCTCGCTGAGCACCAACCACTTTCAGCCTTTCAGGTGATGCTCATTTCAACTTTCCCTGTTAGTTTCTTGTTCCATTGCTATCTTCTTTTCAACATTCCCTTTAAAATCATATAATGGATTCTTGGAGTTGGAATGTTGTGAACTTGTGAATCTATGATGCAGCACATCGGGATAGGACTCAAGCAGAAATCATAGGACTAAAAAACAGACCCCAAAACCGCCTGTAACAACCCGACCCGATGCTATTAGGGATTGAATATGAATAATTTTATTGGGCCTAAATTATATTTAATGGGGCATATTGGATAAGCTCACGAGCTATTAATTATTGAAGTTGGGGCGGAAATGTTTATTAGGCACATAGGCCCAACAATATACTTTAATAAGGCCCGTTAAGGTTTAGTGGATATTTTGGAGGGTATTAATGGGCAAATATTTTATAAGCCTATTTGAGATTTATAGGGCAATTTTGGAAAGGGCACGCACCCTTAAATTATTATGATAAATTAAGAGATTTTTTTGGCCTCAATTTGAAATTTAAGATTGACCTATTAGAGTTATCAAGGGACATGCCCCATGAAATGGCCCAATGCTAGTTTCTCTATAATTATAAGCCATGCACGTCTCCCCCTTCCACTAGGATTCACGCCCCAATAGAACTCTCACAATTCTACAAGTCATCTTCGCACTAAATTTCTAAAACCGACACCCTATATATACTCAACCCCATGCACTGTACGTGCATCTTACTCTTCTTCAAGCCCTAGTTTAATTTCTATTTACCCTCAGCACGCCACAACCTCCAAGGCACCTCCACACACAATAGACGCTGCCCCTATTTAAGCAACCCAAAGCAGAGTAACAAACACCATAGAGCAACCAACTTACAGCAACTCCTCTGAATCGCCTTCCTCAGCCACAAATAATGCCAAAACCACTGTCACGCATGTCCAACCACCACTCCCTGCCTGTAACAGTTCCTCTCCCACATCACCCTTCACGACAAACACCGAACGGCATAGTCAAAACCCACGCCCCAAGAGCAATATAACCTCCGTTGTATGCCAAACAGACCCCTCCTAGTTTCAGAAACCACACAGCCAGAAGCCTCGAACTGCAACTACACCACAAGTCAATCATGACAAAAACCACCGGCAAGCTCTTCACGACCACCACCCCTCAATCTGCACGTTTCTTCCCCCACATCCCAACGTCTAGAAAAAAACCACCGTGGGCTAGCCCCACTACCCAGCCCCAAGTGAAACCAGTAACCACCTTCATAAAGAACCGAACATGCCTTTGTTTTTGCTCCTCAAAACAAAGCATGGGCAAAGGAAGCAAGACCCCACGGTGAACTGTTTCGCAACTGCACAAGGCTGTCAAGCCGTAGCTTCGCCACCAGCATCCAAGCGGAGGACCACTACCTCACGCCTCCAACACCAACAGTCTTCCAATGCCCACACCACCACCACACAAGCCTCTCCCACGTCCCCTGGTCTAGCCACCCAAAAACGGAGCATCTAAAACCAGCCACTGCATGCACATCCATTGCCGACGACGGAAGCTCCACCACCTTGCTAAGACTATACCGTAAGCCTCTCTATCCATGTTATCTCTTTGCCTCTCCCTCACGTTAGCGTCTCTTCCTCCCAACGTCAAACACTCTCACGTTAGACTCTCTCTCTCAAGCTTTTGGTTCCTCTCTCTATCTGTCTCTCTAACCACCGCCAAGCTTCTCCAATCTTGTGCCACTGATGAACTACCCAGCTCCGCCCAAGCCCACCGTAAGCCACGGACAACCCTCACAGCCAAGCTGAAAGCCACGCCGCACGTCTTCTTCCTCTCCTTCAGTGACTCGCTCTCTATATCTCTCGACCAAGCTCTCTGATCTCTCTACGTAAGTAATCTCTCTCTCTCTCTCTCTATTTCTCCCCCTCTTGTCAGTATACCCCAGCTATGTTGCATATATATATATATATATATAGAGAGAGAGAGAGAGAGAGAGAGAGTAAATGGGTTGTAGATGGCATGTTACGGATTTAAGGTGCGTATTTTGGGTTCAAGAATATGTGGTTGCATGGACAATAGGATTTTAGAATTTAATCGTGTAATATTATTTGAAGAAATTATGTGAAAAGCAAAATATTTAAGGAGTGACAATATTTTAGGATTTCGAGAATTTTAGGCTTTATGGAAATATAAGTTAATTTAATATTTTAGGTTTTAACTACGAAGTACGTGTTAAATTAAAAATTTATGTAAGTTATGTGTATTTTATAGGTAATCAGTCGCACACCGGAAATATTGGATTAGATTTAGCGCTACGAGATAAGTAGCATGATCATACCCTTACACATATGTACGGTAAACGACATGTCTTTTATAAAGTATTATGTATGTACGTCCTCCATTGGAAGTCCACCCATGTCATGATAAATTATAAATGTCGTGATTTTAAGCATAAGTTTCATGGATGACACATGAAAAATGACTTTATTTTTTTTTTTTTTTTTGGGGTTACACCGCCGAACAATCAGTACCGACCATCAAATTCCGGCCGGTTCTCTCTCTCTCCCAATCGGCCGATTTCGGTCGGTTCCATGCAAATTTAAAACCCATAGGTTCAGTTTTCAGCCCTAAGTAGAATTACAATTAGATCAAAGATGTTATAAGCAGGTGCGCTATACGATGCATATAGTGATCTTTTTCTAGATACGTACTATGTACATAGTGATATTATCATATGGATTCTCACTTGGTAGTCAACCAAGCATCACTGCTTCACCTGAAAAGCCATCAAAACAAATCCAAGAAGATGAGACAAATTAGTGGTGAAATCTGGCCAGCTTTGGAAACCCTACCCGGCGACATCATGCCATGACTTCATGCCTTAGTTTTAGTTTTTACTCTTTCTTCTTTCTGCACCACGGCAGCCCTGCACCCATAGGTTCATTGCAGCACCTGACCTGGATGAGATCATGGTGTTATAGGGCACTGTTCACAGCACAAGGATGACACACAACCGGTTTTGCTGGGCACTCATTACCCACCGCCAACTTCCACCAACCCCACACCCCTCCATCGCCGTGCCTCTCTTCCCTCACTCCTCCAATGAACCCTATAAATACCTCTCTCACTTCCTCATTTCTCCACACCTCTTCTCCCGGCCTTCTCTTGAGTTCTTGAGAGCTCTTCTCCCCTTAGTGTGCAAGAGAGTGGAAACCGAGTGAGTTGGGTGAAGTTCTTGAGTAAAGTGTGTTTGAAAGCTTTAAGGGCCACGACCTGTGTAAGTATTCTTACTTAATCTCTTGCTAAGTATTAGAATAGCATGTTAGGTTTTAATTTATGGCATAAGAATGAGCTTTTGATTGAGTTTAATTAAATTTTAGCATATAGATACCAAACCGGGTCAGATTTGAAGCTTTGTTGAAATAAATTATTTTAGGTGAAATTTTAGCCATGGCATGACTTGTTATGATTTTTATATGTTGCATAAATGTCTTAGTTTGAGTCTTGACGGTTTAATTTTGAAATTAGAAGCATGCTATGATAGGTTTTAATTCTAACTTGTGTTGATCATCTAGCATGCATCGGTTTTGACTAGTTAAAGTTAAATCATGGAAGCTTTTTATTTATGTTACCTAGGCTTGAGTAATAAGCGTTTAGAAAACCTTGTGATTGGGATAAAAAGGAAAATACATGATTTGATTTAAGTTTTGAAACATTTCTTGATGAAAAAGACTAAGAGACATCATGTATGCTTAATGGATGATTTAGTGGTGATTAAGGTATTGAGTCATGTTTAAGTGTTAGGATGAACTTGTAGGACCTGAACCTAAGTTTTTAATTCATCTTTAAGGTTGTACTTATTAATGGCACTTAATGATTTGAGTACACATGCACCATGGGGGTTAATTAGTTGAAATCAAACTTAGGCATCAATGGGGATGCATGCCACGGTTTGGGTGTGATTAGCATAGTTGCACTTTGAATTTTAAAATTCTAAGGGCATGGATGGTTTTATAATATGGAAAATATGAGGCTTATGAAGTTTGGTTAAATTTGGGGCTTATTTGCAAATAGTGAAAATTTAGGGTCTTAGTGGCAATTTGGGAACGTTTAGGGGTATGTTTGTAAATACCAATATTTGAACCATTTTGATCATGAACCTCTTCCTTAGAAACTCAATTTCTAACTTAGTATAACCTTGTCTACAGCCACTACAATTTTTCCAAACTTGGACAGTTTGTAAGTTGGCCTCTAATTTACACTTCGATAAGTTATTTATGATTTATTGATAAATGTCATATTCATGTTATAATTTTCCTTTTGAGCATGAAATATCATGTTATATGATGCATTGAGTACATGACTACTTGCTTAAATGACGTGCAATCTTTCACGATTTGAGCATGTTACACAAAATTGTTATTTTCACAAGAAGCATACTTACGAACACATGTCATGAAAATATTTTCAAAACATTGCATGAAAATGCCATTTTTGTCATGTCCCCAAAGTTTATGATGGAGAATTATCCTGGTGGAACTCCTTTGTCCACTCTGGAGTGAGTAAAAATGGAATGGTAACTCCTAGATTGACAGAGAACAGTTAACGAGCTTCGAATGGGTTCTTTTTAAAGAACGCTGGAGCGAAGTCAAAATTTATGACACCTAAAACTGGTGGGCATATATGTTATAATGTTATGATGATGTTATGTTATGTTACCAATATATTGAGAACGAGTCTGCAGACAAATTAGTTTCAACATAAGTTGTACTACTGTCACCAACAGGTACTCACAATGCATACAGGAAACTGTGATGATACCATACGTTATGATGTCAAGGTTAATGTTATTGTTAATAATGGCTTAATGATGATGAAATGTTACATTTTTTAAAGCTGAATTGAAAAAATGTTCTCTATAAGAAAATGTGAATCAAAATCTTTTTTTTTTTTTTTTTTTTTTTTTGAAAATGTTGTCGAATCTAGATGGGAGAAAAATATTGATTATTCAGCATAACATGCATTTTATATTTATCATTTATCATGCATGATTTATCTTTATGCACATTGGTTGTTAACTTATTGAGATTTCAAGTAAATCTCACCCCTTGTGGACCCACTATCATTCCACTTGGAATGATAGAAGTAGTATCAGGACTTGACGAGGATGAACAGGATGGACCAATGGATCCGACTGATTGAGGAGGAGCCAAACCTCGATAAAAGATTAGATCTTATTTTGATGTTCATAGCTTTAACCTTTTGTGCTTTAGAGCATATGAAGGAATTGATCTAATCATAGAGACTTGTTATTGAAAGTAGTCTGTATCGAGGGATATGTTACCTTATGGTTTGAACTTATGATGGTTATTAATTATATTGGGATGTTTTAGTTCGTTCTAGCATAAGTTTTATTTAGTCACCCTTATTCCGTAGCGATTACTGCATACTGTTAGTTGCATACTAGGATGCATTGCATATTAATTATCATGAACGGGGGTATATAACCATGTGTTACATATCCTGGAGCTCTAAGTCTTCGTTTCATCCCAAGTGGTAACCTGGGGGCTTCACAACTTACCTCGCCGAAAACACCAGACAACATCGTCGCCACCGTCGACCACCACAGAGGAGTCGGAACACCACTCGATAACCCAAAAACTGCCGACCACGACTCAGGCCACCCCAGATCCACTGCCGCACCTCTCATTTCCTCTGCCATCGCACCTTCCTTTCTCTTAGTGAGTTTGAATCCCTCTTTGTCGCACGATATTTCCTCTCTCAAACTCTCTGTTTTGCTCATCTCAGTACCGAAAACTTCTTTAGTCTCAAAATTGCTTCTTTTCAAAGTTTGTCGCACGGGCCTTTGCTTTATCCAGTGTTATCTGATTTCACAATCAGATTTTCCTTTCTCATTTTTCAGCCTTCGCCAAAAAGTAAAGAGTAATGATAGACTTACAACTCATTTTTATAATTTTTATACAACTATGTGTTAAATTGAGGGTATTTATATAAGGTGATGTTACTTTTATAAGTTGTTTTACAAAAATATCTCTCATTTAACGCATGGTTGTATAAAAGTTGTAAAAAAGAGTTGTAATTGTATCATTTTCCAAAAGTAAGTGCATGTCTTTCATTATAACAAAAATGCCCTTCAACCAATACCTCTACTTTCCGTAAAGCCTCTGAAAGCCTCTTTTGTTTGTTTAATTACATTATTGCCCTATAATAATTCAAGAGGGCTGATGTGCTTGTGGGCTTAATTCTCATGTTGGGTTTGATCTCTTGATGGACTTGGCTTAAGTGGCCTGATTTTCACATGGGCTTGGTTTTATTGCATTTCAGAAACTGTAAGTGGGGCTATGGTTGACTTTCTTGTGGGCTATGGTTGTAAGTGGGGCTGATTTTCCCTAATTGGGCTGGACTGGAATTTTAACTTAGGGCAAATCATACTTGAATAAATATATTAGCCCATACACCTTATTTTTACAGAAAATAATTAAGGGCATAACTTATATTGCCAAGTATTAATATATGATTTGATCGTAGTAATAAGTTACAAGGATTTTGCTACTAAGTACAATTAAGTCTATTTTACGAACCAAATGTTTCCCCCATTATTTTATAGATTAAGATAAAAAATATATTCCTTACTAATTATAATTGAAGGACTAAATATGATATTACTATTTAAACAATTATATGATATTAGTAGTTACTAATGTTAGCATGAAAAAGTGTTGTTCACCTATCTATGTACGAGCCAATTCAAGGTTAGCCCCTTTTCATGAACCCTCAACGAATTATGACAATATGCTTGTGAATGAAATGATGTATGTTATGCAGATTGGGTTGTTTGTTAGAATGGATGTGATATTTATGAAAATCACACGTATGCCATGTAATGATTATGCATGTTATGTTATGCTTAGATTATGCTATGTGACGCTTACATTACGTTATGTTATGTAAGTTATGCTATGCTATGTAATGCTCATGTTAATATCCCATGATCAATGCTATGCCATGCTTATAAGTGAGATATGTCATGAAAGTCAAGAAGTCAATATGTTCATATGCATTATGATAAGATAAGTAAGAATTCATGTGAACAATAAGTAAGCTTTAAGATTGGCCTTATGTTATGGGTGGATGTGCAAGGCACAAAACTGAACGTGGTCCACCATAAGTATGCTATGATGTACTTGGTGACACGGACCTAAGCGTGCTTCATCATATGCTATGCTACGATGTATGCGGTGACATAGACCTTAAGTGTGCTTACCATATGCTATGCTATGATTTATGTGGTGTCACGGACCTAAGCGTGGTTCACTATATGAATTATGTGGTGTCACAGACCTAAGCGTGGTTCACCATATATATGCTATGATGTATGAGGTGCCACGGACCTAAGCATGATTCACTATATGTTATGCTACGATTTATGCGGTCAACGACAATTAGACCGATGCACATATGTTATGATGACCACTAAGTAAGTGAAAGATAAGATGACTAAATCATGTACGAATGATATGAAATGCATGGAGTCAATCATTCATGCATCCATGTTACATGTTTGCCATGATTATGTTTAATTCCACCTACATTACTGATGAATGATCTATATGCCATGTGTGCATGAAAGTTTTCAAAGTTAAGCTTAATGTTAAGCTAAGTTTATAGTATGATGTGCTATTACTGAGGCTTCATTTGTATTTGCAGATGAGATGAGATAAGTTGAGATTAAAGTTAAAAGCTGAATAAAATATTGTTAGAATATATTTTTTTAATATTATTTTTGTTTTGGGATTGAAAAAGTTGAATTGTTTATTTTATTTTGTGTGGAAATTTAGAAAAGTTGTAATGATTAGAAGAGATGAGATGAGATGAGTTGAGTTGAGAGTAGTTATGAAAACAAACGAGGCCCGAGTCTTCTGCTCATTTTTGAATGTTTTTATGTTTTAATCAACACAAGTGAGGATTTTTATGAGAATGAAAATGCAGGACAAGAATTGGCCCAGGGAGACGAGACATTAGCCTAGGAGGTAAACAAATGGATGTATAACAGTGTGATCTTCACAATAAAGAAGGGATGGTAAAGCAATATGTATTATAATCAGGGCATGCTATAACTAGTTACTTTTTTTTCCAAGAGAGAGAGTATTAAACTAAATTCCATAGAAAATACAAGAGGGAACTAAATTCAAAGGGAAAGCAAAGACCGAATATTTGAACATATTTAGCTTTGACAAACTAGGCTAGTATTAATAGAGATGATTATTGTGGATGCAACCTCACCGCTAAAGTTTTACACAAATCTTTTTTTTTTTTTTTTTATAACCGTGGGTGTCCGGGCCAGCTTGTGCGCACCTTGATTAATCCTATGGGGCCCTGAAGTTAACGACCAGGTAAACCTCCAGTGGCCCTAAAGGGACTCGAACTGGTCACCATTGGAGAGAAAACCCAAGACCAGACTAGCTGTGCTACCCCTCAGGGTTAGTTTTATACAAATCTTATTAATACTTCCCAAGTTTGAGAATATACATCATATTAACCTAATTTGGAATACATAGACTCCAACGATTTCAAAAATAGTGTAGATATGTTGCAATCAGAATCTTATCTTGAACAAAGGGACAATCAATTTCAATACAAGAGGTTCTTCATGGAAAACAGAATTGAAGTGTAATTCCCCCTTCCTGTAGGCAAGGGACGCTACGTACAACAAAATTCTCACCAGGTAATGTACCCAAAATAATAAATTCTTCATTAGATGGAGTCATTAAATATAAAAACATAATCAGATTAACTCTAAGCTGATATTTGGTTTTATGCTGGTAAACATAAGAGATATAAGTTAATTATCTTCCTGTTACCAGAGGTTGGTATCAGATTCCTTGAGTTTATTAGACGCTAAATGGGTAAATGATGATAAAAGCCTTGTCCTGCAAAATGTCTTCGGCGGACTTGGCACATAACCACCGTTTTTCCCATTAAACTTCTATTGAGGAATTAGATGAAAAAACATAGTTAACAAAATCAGGCATATAAACAATAATATTCCAAAAACCAAAGTAACAAATGATTCCAAACCAGAAAACTTGTGTACAGTCAGAAGTTCCAAGCTAGAAACAAGTTTAAACCACTAAATGTGAGAATGAATAGAAGCAAGCAATCGAAACAAGCGAACCTGTAACTGCCAAAAGCTTATAGAAGAGTGACTGAACCGGCGTTAACCGGCTGAAAGTGGACAAAATCGGCAATTAAAATGAGACTTGAGAAGAAACAGCCGAAAGGTATGCAAATCAGCCGAGATTCACAATGAATCTCCCAGAAACCGAAGCATGGAGTCAAGCTGAGACTGGTGAATCCTATCCATTTATACCCGATTTTTTGTTGACCAGATTTAACAGAGTTATGGGTTCACCTGATTCTTCAATTTTGCGAATTATGCAAGGGATATCCCTCTCCAAATAAGCACCACTTATCGTTGTGCCTCCAACCACAAACACCACTGGAACCATCATAGAAACAACCGAAAACCACCACTGAAGCAATACGGCCTCCTTGAATCGACTGACTGAAGGAAATATCAGACTTGCTGCCTATACGCAAGGCAGAATCATCATGATTGAAAATTATTAAGCTTACATGATTTCACAAAGAATAATACCACGAACTACAGTAATCTCCCCCTCAGAGTATCCGCATCCGGTTCCGCAAAGTCTCTTTATCCCTAAATTTTAGTAAAGATTTTTAATTTTTTTTTTTTTTAACAAAAACTACTCTCCATCTAACCATTATTTTAAGGTAAATTTTGAGATTTGAACAGCAATCTCTAAATATTAGAGTTATTTTTTATTTTTATATCATTTTTTATAAATATTTTATACTAATTAATAAAATAAATTATTATTCTAATCATCTATACTTTCTTTCATACTCATATTTGTTATAGTTAAAATTTGAAAAAAAAAATATCACCATTGAGATGATCTATTTTTTTTTTAAAAAAAAGAAATTTACCATTTATGAAAATATAATTTTTTTTAAACATAAAATTGTTAAGAAAGTACTAATTTAAAAAATATTATCAATTAGATAAGTAGTTTTTTTTTTAAAAAATCATTGTAGTTGAAAAATAAAAAATATGGATACAACAAATAATTAAATAATTACAAAAATGTGAGAAAAAATAAGTTAAAACTTTTTCGACCACTCTTTCCTCGACTGACAAAAATAGAATAGTTAAAGATGTACAAAGAAATGAGAAGAAAAATAATAGATAAAGAATAGAAAATTATTATTTTAATAGAATAGAGAAAGAATAAGAAGTGTGACGTAGAAGGTTTTATAAAGATGAGTAAAATTTAAAAAAAAAATTAGGAAAAGATCATTTTTAGTTACAATTTAAGAAAAATTTAATCCGAATGTGAATGATCTTGTAAATGTGGCATTTAAATCATTATTAGATTATTTAAATACATATATATATATATATACATTTATATATACACACACTAGGTAGGATTCGCACGTTGCCTACTTGTGTTAAACACTTTTTTTTTTTTAAATAATATGGTTTAAAAAAATTATTAATAAATAATTTAATGAATGAAAATAAAAAATAAATTTTAGCAAATATAGAATGTCATCATTTATCTTTCCTTTGATGTCTCGATTTTATTCAAGGGCAACTTCTTTTTAAAGAAGTGATCAATGATAAATTGACACGACATATTTTATATATACGGGTGGGTGTTCGACAATAATGATTCTAGATGATCAATAATATCATTTCGAATTATATGTTTATCTTAATTGGTAGTGACAATGCTGACAAATATTGAGGCCTTCCAACATGTCGGTCATCCTTGAGGGGAAAGTAGAGGTAAAATAAAAATAGGAAAGAGAAAGTGATAGGCTTTTGACGATAGACTATAGTGCACTTCATGTTGCTCTCCGATCCTTTCTCTATAACTCACAACACGGCCAATTGCTATATTTTGCTCAAATGCCAGACACTTTCCCTCGTCCTCCACCTCTGCCTCAACAGTGATGATTATGTAATAACAGTTGATTCAACATACAATTGTTGGATTCTATATACAGCTATTGCACACAGTGTTAGAATAAAATAACTATATCGTCCACATGAATTAAAGAAAGGGAACTGCTAGGCTGGCCCTGAGAGTTCTGTCCATAAGTGCATTTTATTTTATTTTATTTTATTTTTGTATGTTATTTTTTTGTCTTTTTTTATATCATTTTAAATATTTTTTAAAAAATTACAAACTCATTAAAAAATAATTTTTAACTAATAAAAAAGTAATAGCTCCTTTATCTTACAAAATATTAAAATTTTCATTATGATGGTAAATCAGATATAGGTCAGGCACCTTAATCTAAGTCAGGTAAAGCACATCGATCGTGGTAATCAAGGTCAAGTTATCATGAGAAGAGTAAAATGTCTACTTTATTATTAACAATAATTTTCTGGCTCATGAGCATACATGAGAAAGACAACCAATGTGCGGCGAGCGATAAGATAATGTTTTGGTGGTTTTGAAGCCCTCCACTCCAAGATTTCACAAGTATTAGTTTAATAACTTAAATAAGTTAGTGGCCGTATGTATTAATATCGAAAGAGAGAGAGATCAAAATACTGATTAATAAATGGAGTACGATGAGTTTACTAATTCAGTGGCCGTATGTATTAATATTGATGGAGAAAGACAGAGACAAAGCTTCTATTAAGTTGTCCATTTAATGGGGTACATAATGCATGTAAAAAGAAAGAAAGAAAAAAAAAAGCCATGAAAAAACTTATATTTGCAATGATTTAAATGTTGGGGCCGCATTCCTTTTTCTATGAGTGATCATGAGTGTAAACAGTAAAGTCCACGGGTTGCAAAGATATGTATCTTCATTTTCATAAGCTTTTACGAATATGACTAATATGATTATAAAAGACAAAGCAAGGCATTTCTTATGGCTAATATGACTAATATAATCCGGTGGCTCAAGGCTATAAAGCTCTTGTTGGGATACGGGCGGGACTCGAGGCGTCTGCCGCACTATTGAACAAAAAAATGCCACAACCTGATAAATGCTACAAAATCTGGAGCTGCCTAGATTTACCCTTTTGTTTTCTTGTTATTATTGCTTAAATCATGAACCCCATTTTAAAAAGTGAAAAATAAATAAATATATATATTTATCTGAAATAAATCACTAAATATAAAAAAACAATAATAAAAATAAAATTTGTTGAGATCCAATTAATACCCAACTCTGGGTGAGAGTATAATTTTTCATTTCATAATACATACTTTTTCTATTTAATTATGATAGTACATAAAAAGGTAGTCATTTTAATCATATTATCTGCTTAATTGCTTTTGAGCACGTTGGATACCACACAAGCCATCAGGTTTGATTATCATTTCAATGTTTTAGCCAATCTTCTATCCATTCAAAACAACTTTGGCAACTTGAATGATCATGGCCACACTCCTAGTATAAAAATGGATATGTCAAAGCTACTTTTCTTCATAATTAATTTTAAAATGATGACGCTTTTTCTCTTTAGCTATGCCTAACCTTTTTATGAGTGAAGTGTAAGCTTTTGGTCCCAATTAGCCTTTTAATGATGTCTATCAAGCAATTTAATTAAAAAAACTGACATATGAATCCAACAAAAAAAAAATTAAAAATATACAAACTTTAACATATAAGTAGACAATTACTCAATTACTTTGACTCTAGGTGATTTTCTGAAGTAATTATATTTCTATTTTTTGTCACCGGATATTTGATAAAGAGAGATTATTTTAAATGTATTTTTTTTAAAAGAGAAATGATATTTTCAAAAATCTCGTACATTCCATTTAGAAAAAGTAAGCAAATTAAAATATATAATAAAGATGATTTCATTGCATTGAGAAAGATGATGACCAAGGATGATGACCAAGGATTAAAGTTGTTGTAAGGGCTGATTGACAAGCATTAAAGTTTTTGTAAGGGCCGACAACATTTATCTCACTCCTAGCAAACTTATTTGAGCAAATCAATCTGCTCCAATACCGTATTTTATGTCAAGACGACTGTAAAGCTTTGCCCCATGATTTCGATTAATGATGTTGGAGTCTTCGGAGGCTCTAATTGCGTTGTTTCTTTGATAATCTCAATGGTAGCGACTGGTCAAACCAGGCTAGTAAACCCTTTGCGGAACCAAGGGATGCGCATTATGGCAAAGCTTGTCTCAAGCTCACGATTTTGAAGACATTTGGAACTGTTTCTCTGATCCATATGAACTTTGCTTCTGTTGCTTCCATTTTGGTGAGTGGTTCACGTTTCGGCCATTTACACATAGGAGAGAATGGCGTTGGGGGCTGGATCTCACAATGCATCTTGTTGTGTGGGTGACGGTGACACTTTCATGGTGGTCCGAGCCAGAACTGGAGGCTAGATCTGCTCCAAACGGTGATTGGCAAGTCAATGGGTCTTCCTTACGACGAGTGCGTGACGCCGTTGAAGAACCACATAGCCACCCCATTAACAAAAGATCTGTAGGAACAAAAAATAAATAAAGAACAACAACAAAACGAGGGGGAAAAAATAAATACAATGAGATCTGTTCAGATCTATAGGAAATGAATAAGCTCTCTCCATTTCCCTACCGATCCGTGATGGACAAATAGACAGAGAGAGGCGAAGAGCAACTATGAACATGCGAACGAGAGAGAGTCATAGTTGGGAGCAATGCACAGAGAGAGAGAGAGAGAGAGAGACAGAGAGAGACAGAGAGCAAACCTTAAGAAAGAAACAAAGCAAATGAGACAGAATGTAAATATGCGCATAGAAGAAAGCAAAACTGATGGATAAAAAAGGAAAAAAACTAAAACATGACAGCAAAACTGGAACAAATAAAATGGTCAAAATTTTACTGTAGATTCCTAAATCCCAACCAACGAGTTCTTCATAGTCAATCTGCGCATGTTTTTGTGAAGACTACAGAGAAAAGAACTTGCAAAAAAACTGCAATCCTCAAGCCAAGATCAAAACATGAAAAAAAAAAACCTAAAATCCTCAAACGAGCTTCAACGACATGAAAGAGAGAGAGAGAGAGAGAGAGAGAGAGAGGTAGCGTGGTTTAGTAACAGAGAGAAAAAAAAAAGGGAGAGAAAGCTAGAGAGAGATTTGGAAGATGGGGTATTAGGAGAGATAAAGTTTTGTGAGAAAGTGGTGAGGGAAGGAGAGAAGAAAGCAAATCTGATAGATAAAAGACAAATCAATAAAAGTGAAGAATCAGAGGGACAAAAATGGGAAACGAATAACGGAAAAATAAACGAAGTTGACGAAAAAGCAAGACAAATGGACGGAAAAACAAGAAAAATCGTTATTGCCGTTATATAGCCACTTATATAATATATATATATATAGATTATATAACACTCGACGTAATAGGATAAAAAGTGGGCCTGAACTCCAAGCTCTCTTCTATATGAGTTCTCTCTACCTCTCGTATGGGTATTCCCCCTCTAAGTAGAACTTTCCTCCTTATTCCTCACAGTCACACCTCCATCAAACATCCAGAGTTATCAACCTCCATCACGCTCCCATAAATACCCAATACTTAAAACCTTCATCTGAGAATGCCACCTACCATATGAAAGCATCCAATACTTAGACATGTCATCTTCGAATCAGTCTAATGTTGACAAATTAGTAAGGCAAGTTGAAGCTCTTAGTTGGAATGACCTGCAACTCATACTAGAGGTAGGTCCCGTGAATCACTTCTCAAATTTGACTCTGGTGGGAAAACTGATATCCTCAAAGCCACTGAATAAACACACCTTCCATGCAACCTTTCGAGTGTTTTGGAGCTTTATTTTGCACCTTACAATTGAAGGCATAGACATCAATACCTTTCTTTTTCCCTTGCCTAATCAAGAGGATAAAGATAGGGTCCTAGCAAATTGTCCATGGAATTTCAAAGGATACCACTTGGTATTGAAACACTGGCCTCCGGGGCTTAGTATCCTCAAAGTCTCTCTGAACTATGCTATGTTCTGGGTGCAAATCCATGGTCTTCCCATGGAAATGCTTATAATTTGTAATGTTGAGAGAATTCAGTTTTTGGTGTTGTGCTCAAGAGGTACCTTCGATTGAAGGTTGAAATAAACATTGACAAACCTCTAACGAAAGGTTTTGATCTACCAAGTCCCAAGAATGGTTTGAAAAAGATTTTAATCAAATACGAAAGACTTTCTGATTTTTGTTATGCATGTGGATGCATGGGTCATCTAGCTCAAGCTTGTCCCCAAATTTCGGTAATAATAGAAAATTCACAGTATGGGCCATGGATGAGGGTCGAGAACACTATATTTGCAAAGAAGAATGTAGAGCAGATCCCTCGTAGAATCCCTTTGCCACCAATCCAAATCAATGAGCAGCCCAATAATCGATCTGCTAAAACTCAAGCACCACCAGGTTTTTATCTTCACAAAGGAAAAGGGAAGTTATACGAAGAAAAAGGTGCATGTAATTATGTTGAAGAACAAAGTCATAATGAAGAAGCATTAACTGAAGTAGGTATGAGAGGCTTGGGTCAATGGAAGGGCAAGAAAGTAAATACTGAGTTACACGAAAATGCCATAGGAAAATATGCAGGAAAGGGATCGGTTAAAGATGAACAATGGCCCATGAAAGAGTTGGTGGACCCATTTATTGCAACCAACCATCTTAATGTTAGCAGCCCATTTCATCCTTCTGAGGTCTATCACCCATCGAAACAACCAATTGTCTTTTCCCATATCAATTCAAACCCTGTAGATAAATCAAACGTGGGATTCTCGACAGTCATATTCGATTAGAATAATTCAAGCTTTGTCCCCTTCAGCTTCAAAGCAAAAGACCCATTTGTCTTCAAATCCATTATTACGGGCCCATCACTCTACCAAGCCATCATATCAAATCAGTCTGCTGACCAGGTAATGAGCTCGCTTTTTAACTTCTCAGCCCAACTGAAACTTCTAATCTAGAACCCACTCTCTATGAACTAGAGGCCATAAATGTGTGGGCTAAAAGCCCAAATTCAGTTAGCCTAATTCAAACCCAAGAGACTCACATCTCCCTTCGCCCAACCTTCAAGCCCAGCCCAATGTGTAAACCTGTAACACCCGAACCCAATCAAACTCAATTCTTTTTATTTTATTTTATTTATTTATTTTGTTTTAGTTTATTTATTTCTTTCTTTCTTTCTTTTTCACAGATTAACTTCCGCACGCTTTATTCTTTCCGTCTATTTTCTTTTTCTCCCCTTGGTCATCCTCTTGTCCACGACATGCACGCACACATACGATTCAGCTTTCACTCCGCACACACGTCTCTCTTATCTCTAGGGTTTTCTTTTTCATCGCCAATATATATATACATGCATGTACCTACATGTTGGTTTACCAAGCCTAGCTGCCGCAAAACTCCCACGGCATTTTTCGATCTCGTCCCTCTTTCCCTCATCCTCCAGTGTTGCAAGTCGCGTGAAGCCTAGCAGCCAAATCTCTTTTTGTCAACCACGGGGCAACCGTGGAACTGCCACCAACAACCTCTGTGCCCAGCCCATACGAAACCGACACAACCCGTGCACACTGCATCTCCACGGATCGCAACTCGACCTGGTCGTGCGCCACCTCCACTTGACCATCACTGGTAGTCCAACTCCTCCTCCGTACACCACTGCACCACCACCAGAGTGCCAAGAACAACCATCTACGGAGTGAATTAAAACTCCTCTGTTTTGGGTCCAAAAAATAGAGCATTTGGTTTGTTCTCCAAGCACGCCAGTTTCGCACTACCAACCCTTTTTGGCATCTCCTCCGCGGCGCAAAGGGAACTCGTAATCCAGCATTTCAACCACACCTAGCCGTGCCACCGACAATAGCCAACCCAGGCCGTCGTCGCGCGTAACTCTCTCGGTAAGGAGCCCTCCGTCTCCTTCTCTGTGCTCTTATATCTCTTCTCTCACTCGTCACTTTTTCTCTCAGTGCTCAGCCGTTGGGACAACCATCTTCCTCTCCGCATCGCACGCAGCTCCTCCCTTCTCGGTGAGTACCTCGTGCCCGTGTCCTCGCCGGCTATTGCACCGAATCGCATGAAACGTTTTAAGTCTACATGAATATAGTTTTGCATAATATTTTGGTATAAAATTACAGTATTGCCCTTTTTATTGGATGGTTTTAGTTGGGAGTTTTGTTTATATTAAATCTGTTTTTACATGGCTTTTGCGGGAAGTGTAAGATTTTGTACAGAAAATAAATAGGGTTTTCAAACTATACTATTGGTAGCAAATTATTTTAGAAACTATGTAATTTTATTTTCAAACATTTAAATTATGATTAAAGCTATTTTTTATTATTATTTAATGAAATTTTTACTAGTACTTATCTTAAATGTTGATTGATATTAAGGAAATTTAGAGAATGAGGATTTTTTAAGGTTATGGAATTTTTAGGTATTGAAGAATTAAAATATAAATAGTAGAAGCTTAGGCTTAAATAGTGTAAATTTATGATTGATTGAAAATTTACGAAATTACGTGATTATTTTATAGGTGATGATTTATAGTTGACTCAATATTAATTTGAGCAAAATTCTAAAAAGCTAAGAAGTCTAGGTAAGCGGGGGGGTTCTATGATAGACTTTGCATTAAATAAAATGAACTGAAGTCTTTTTTGGAAAATGTGCATGTTATGCTATGAAAAGAAATCTGAAAATAACCTCGGATATTTGTTCTGCATTACTCATGAGATTCTGTTTAAGAAGAACGTATTTTTTGTCATGATTGGTGTAGACATGAGCTTATTTTTGACATTCTATTTCTGAATTTTGAAAAAGAGAGCGAAAATGAAATTTTGTGTATAAGTTATGTTTTTGCTATCTGTGTTTAGTACTCTGTATTGATAAGATGTGGCACTTGAAAAACATTTGGCATGACTTTTTGATTCTGTTCTGACTTTGATTCTGATTCTGATTCTGATATGGTGATTCGGATTCTGTTTTGCTTTGATATGTGATCCTGTCACGGGATATAATAGTGACCTCTGGCCCTGTAACGGGAAACAATAGTGACCTCTGACCCTGTCACCGGATACAATAGTGACCTCTGGCCCGCCACGGGATATAATAGTGATTTTTTGTTTTGAGTGCAATCACTTTGGTAATATGGTGATTTATGTTCTGCTTGGCTTATCGCAGGATGCACAACCCTACCACAAGGGTTAAACATGGTCTCTGTTCTGATATGATGCTCTAATATGATATGATAAGACGAAGATGTTCAGTCATGTTGTGCCAAAGGAGTCTTTGAATATGAAAAGTTGGTTTCTGAATATGAAATGTTTGAAAAGTCGCTCTGATTTCTTGATAATATGTATTGTTGATATTTGCATATTGATACTGAAATGTATTTTTTCTACATTCTGAACTCTGTAAAAATGCTCATGTTTACATACTAGTATATGTCCTCTGCTTACTGAGTTGTTGATAACTCACCCCTTATTTCCAATTATTTTTCAGATGACTTTTTTTTAATAGTCCAGCTAAGGATCAGGATTATGGAGCATAGGTGAGATGATTATTTAAGCATAGTGGATTACTCATAGAAGATTTCTGAGAAGTGGCAGATTTTCTTAAGGATTTTGTAGTATTCTGATGACGTTATATTTTGGAGTCTATAAATATATTGATGAATTGTGAGTTTTAAGTTATAGGGAGTAACTCTTCGATCCCTGCGGGATCGGGGCGTTACAAAACCCCAGCCCACTACAGTCATCCCTAACCTCTCATCTCAGATGTGCACCCCATCCCCCTACTACGAATCCGTAATTCTCCAAGACCAGAGGAAAAAAAAACTTCTTGCAAACTCACAAAAGACAACTCCATCAGTTTCATCACGACTCCCTCAACCCCTCAAGATCTCAATACCTTCAAGCCCACTACAGTCATCCCTAACCTCTCATCTCAGATGCACACACCATCCCCTGCTACGAACCCATTACTCTTCAAGATCAGAAAAACAATTCTTGCAGACTCACAAAAGACACCTCCATCGGGAATCCCTCAGTCCTCTGCAAAATCAGTGAAAAAAAGGTCATTCATGACCAATAGTCTGAAACCCACATCTTTTGTGAAATCAAAGAAATTTCCTCTCCATTATCCCCTAGAGATAACCCAAAAAAGAGAGAAAATACACTTTTTGAGGTAGAGATACCACCAAAAAAGAGAGCTACAAATTTACTTGTTTTCAATCCCCACAAAAATAATACTTGTAGCTTAGAAGACAAACTTGCTGATAGGGACGAGGAAACAAGAATGCTGGGAATAGCAAAAGCCAAAGGAATTTCAAAAACAAAAAAATTGGCAGTGAGGAGGAAGTCCAAAGGGAAGGTCTTGGCTAAGGTCTCAGCATGGTAACCCCACTCAGACTCAATCACATATTACTTTTGTTGATGAATTGGCTAAAGTGGCAGAACCTAATCTGTCACACAATCAAATATGAGAATATTATGCTGGACTTGTAGAGGGACTCCCCGACCCTCTGTAATGCTTTCTTTGAGGGCTCAAATCAAGTCACATCAACTTGATATAGTTTTCTTGGAGGAAAAACTTTTGTCTGATGTAAATACAAATGGCATTGTTAATAGGCTAGACTTTTCTATATTCCTGCATGTTCCTTCCCTAAAAAAAATTGGGGGGAGGGGATCTTTGGTGTATGTGGCGTCCTGGATTGGACATGGAACTTGTTTATATTTCTATTAATGTAATGGCATTTATGGTATATTCTAATCATGTGCATGTACCATGGTTGCTTATTTTAGCTTACTGTCCTGCTAATCACAGTAAAAAATATACTTTTTGGGAACTGTTGAGTACCATTGTTTATAATTTCTCTGGTACAATCTTAGGGATAGGTGATTTCAATTCTATTCTAAACTAATCTGAAAAAATAGGCGGGAAATCCTTTGCATCATCCTCACACCTAAATGGTCTGCATTTCTTCATGGACCAACATGACCTTGTTGATTTAGGTTTCTTTAGTCCAAAATTTACCTGGACCAATAAAAGGCATGGTATCTCCCATATTAGTGAAATGATAGATAGATGAAGTGCCAATAATGGATGGACTACCCTTTTTCCTGATGCAAAAATTCTTCATCTCCCAATTCATCTCCCACTTCTCTTGGATACTCCGGTCTAAATAATACTAAACTATCTTTCAAATTTGAAGAGTTTAGGGGCAAAGATCCTAACAGCATGAGTGTAGTAGCAAGAGCCTGGGGTAGTCCCATCATGGGTACCCCTTCTTACGTCTTCTTCCGAAAGCTTATTGCAGTCAAAGAAGTTTTAAAAACTTGGAACAGGGATCATTGTGGGCATATCCAAACCAAAAATAAGAGATCTAAATCAGCACCTTATTGCGGTTCAAAATTAGCTCCCTCTGACAATTCACTTGCCATTGAAGAAAATATCATTCATTGCCTTAATGAGATTCTCAAAAGGGAAGAGATGTTTTGTGGAAACAAAAATCTAGACTGCAGTGGCTCACAACCACTGACCTCAACACGAAATTTTTTTCCACATGACCTCCACCATGAGACATAGAAGAAATAACATCCATTGTCTAAAAGATCAAGATAACAATTGGACTCAAGATAATTAAAAAAAAAAAAAAGTACTCAAAATCCCTCCAATATCCAAAGTATGTTCCTAGACCATTTTCAGAACATATACAAAAGCAATAAACCTGACTTCCCTGGTGATCTTGAAAATCTCTTCTCTAATCAAATCACTAATCAGGGCCCTCTGCAAAATCCTAGATGAAGAATAAATTCTTTCGATGATCAAGCAAACCCTTTCTATAAAGCCCCGGGTTCAGATGGATTTACTGGTTATTTTTATAAATACTATTGGGAGATAGTCAAGAGTGACTTCATGAGAGTTTGCAAATTGGGTTGGCATCTGACCACCAATGTCACTAGTTTGTGGAAAGAGCTTGTTACTAACAAGTACCTGAAACAGACTTCTTGGTTAACTGTGCAGACTAAACCCTCTGATTCAAAGTTTTGGAAAGGACTGATGAATCAAAGAAACATTCCTCTGACCAAAATTCTGTAGTGTTTGTTAGAGTTTCATAGTGGGAAAGACCCACATGTTTGTAATGTTTGAATTGATACATTTGCTTATTTATGAAAGTCTTTTTCTGAGAAAAAAAAAAAGGATAAAAAGTGAGATAGTACTAGAATATTTGAATGAAGAGATGAGAAAGTGTGATTGTGGTAGACTAGTTTTTAAGTAGCTTTTTATAATCTTGTGTTGGGTTGTGAGGCCAATTCGTCCTTCGGGCCTTTTGTTTAGTTGTTGTTTCTATTTTGATTAGGTTTTAGCCCATCTCTTTGGTGCCACCCTCTGTGATGCCTGTAGATTTCACTTGGGATTTGATGGACTCTAAAATGTCGGGACATGCAATATAAGATTACATGCCCCCTGTTCATAATAAATAAAGATGCAATGCACCTAGCATGCATCTAACAATATGCAATATTTGCAGCAGATAGTTTTTCTTTGAGCAATACTATGTACCAGATAAGATATATCCTAAACATCCAGACATATTTCATAATCTTAAGATAATAGGCGTTCAAAAATTATCGTGTAAGGCCAAAATACTTGTAACATTATGAGTACTGGAGACATCGCTCCTTAAATACATACAAGGAAAAATATAACTACTAAGCTAATCCATCGAGTAGCTCGTACAACTCAGCCAATGAAACCAAAATACTATCGATAAAACGGAGCATCAAAGCAATGAGCTCCGCGTCGTTGGGTTGACGCCTAGTCGACCTCCTCCAGTTAACCCTCTGTTGCATCTCCTGATCCTGGTACATGATCTACCATTCCAGAGGGAATAGTAGTTGGGACTATCAAGTGAGATTTAATTACAAATCTCACCAGTAACAATTAACTTAACTAGTAGCATACAGATGAATGAATGATAGTAAAAACATGAATGCTAATGTGAACGTGACGTGACTTGGCAATTAACAAGACATGAACTGACATGACCTAAACTGACGTGAATTGAACTGGCTTGAAATAAACATGACGTGAACTGAAACTGAATTGAATGTGAATTGAAACATAACATGAACTGAAAACTGAACATGAACTTGGAATCTTATTCCCATAATAACTGCTTAATTAAACATGAACTGTGGATGCTACATAGATACCCTTGAGTCGAGTGCCCTTACCAATACCGCATCACATCACAGGTATCTGCACCAACTGTGAGTACATTAATTTACACATCACACCATAGGTATCTGCACCCACTTCAAGTACGTAATGTACGCACCATCAGCTTTAGTGCTTGCACAAGTACGTATAACATGAAATTGAACTGTGGTTTAACACCATCAGTGTTAGTGCCTGACTTCACTCTAGTGACCAGTTACTTAGGCCCTATTCGAAGCTTGTTAACTGTACCTTGTCAATTCAAAAAATTTCACACCAATTTAAACACTTCAAAGTGAACAATGAAGTTTCACTAGAATATTACCCCTTCCTAGCACTTGGGATCGTGATAAACCTAAAAAACTTAACTAACTCGAAAATATTGTTTTTCGTGACGAACTCTATACTTATGAAATAACATGACGTGAAATGAAACGACATATGACATGACATGTAAGCATGACTAACAACATGACATAACATGGTGTGAAACAGTTAAACATGGCATGACATAATGTAACATGTAACAAATAATTTTGTATTTGAAAATAAAACATGGCATGACATAATATAGCATATAACAGATAATTTCGTATTTTGGAAATAAAACATGTTATAACATAAATTAACATGTATGTATAAAATCTAATCAATATGAATGAGGGTTTATTACCACCATACATATATAGATACCCTGAAAATAAATTAGAGGCTAAATTATAACAATTATAGTGTGACAAAATAATGCGTGAAATAACGGTAACTATAAGGAAATATTTTTAAAGGTTAGAAAATCCTCACTAATATACTTAAAAATGTAAAATCATTGACTCATGGTAAAATTGCCATTTTACCCCTCTATATGTGGGAAATGATCATTTTGCCCCTAATTTAAGGATTTTGTATCATAACTCTAAAACTCACCAAAATCTACATTCGTCATGTAGATTTTGTCTTAAACCCAAATTGGGAGACCCTTATTAGGGGAAGGACTACGATCTTTGACCCAAGGCAAGCTGTAGAGGACGTGCACGCCTTGTCCCCGTTAGTCTCCACTATCCTATAAGGTCAGAGAGCAAATTGACAACCGAGATCAAAGGTCTCTCATTTGAGCATATCTGGAGTTGGATGGCATTAGACAAAATTCAAAATTTCACTTTTGAGATCATTAATTGGATTCGTAAGTGATCTCAGCTCATCTCAGCTCATCTCAACTCATCTCACTACTATTCAGCAACTTTAACTCATAAATCTCACTACTATTCATAACTCATCTCATTACTATTCACAATCCATCTCAACTCATCTCAGCTCATCTCAAATCATCTTCGAATCCAAACGTCTCCTTAAGTGTTTACCCTTTCCTCCAGTCAGAGTCTTCAATAAAGCGAGGGACTTCATCCTACTGAAATATTAGAAGTATTATTCATGTAGGTTAGCTCCTACAACCATACTAAGAATGTGGGTTAAGTATTTGTATGTTGTAAGTTTAGGGTTTTGCATATTTTGTAACTCACCTCCTTACATGAAAGTACACTTTCTCCATTATGTTTTATGCTATCTTTACACTGTGATTTTGAAATGATGAGTTTGAACATTGTGATTTGATGTTTTTGTGATTTTTGAGTAATGAGTCTTACCGTGTGTCAATAATCATGGACGGGTTGAGGAGTCCCTATGTCATTCCTACGAAACGTTACCTCGAGTTTGATACGGGTAGAGTGATTCCTTATGATGATCGGGGTGGAATGTCTTCATATTGGCATCAATTGATAACACAGGTAGAGAGTCATTTGGTTGATCATGCATTATGTCCTTGTGTGTGTTGATCGAGTAGAGTGATTCTCCGAGTTAGATGGTTCCAGATGTGGTGAAAGAGCTGGCATGTTGGCCGGGTAGAGTGAAGAGGGTGATTCCTCACCCTAATAACGATTATACATATTGAGATTTTGATGTAGATTTAGCTGAGGAAGAATTTCCTGAGGAAGAAAGACCAGCCCCACCTGAGGTGTAGATACGAAGGCCTGTCTCCAATTTGTAATTGTTAACATGTATGTTTTCATTAGGCGATGAATCATGTATGGTTCGTTGTATTTTGATGTAAGTGAGAACAAATGATAGTTTATAATATTATTTGGGAAGAAGTGATGATAGCATATGGATATTACTATTGAAGGTTAAATTTTTTTACTGGTACAAATCTCTAGTACAATTAGTATTAGTCTCCGATTAATCCCTATACTTATTCCGCTGCAATTTATTCTACTTGTCGTGTGTTCAATCAAGATTGCACACCTAGCCTCGAGTAAGATCTGGGGTGTTGCTGATTGACTAGCACCCCTAGTACTTTGGATCCTCGCAGAGTACGCTACCGACAAATGAGGGCGCCACACGTTACTTGTACCTAAGAGCCCATAGCTCATGTTAGCATGGATTTTGTATTGGGTTCACCCCAAACCCAACAAGCCATGGATTGCATCTTGGTTGTGGTTGACAAGTTCTCCAAGATTGCCCATTTTGTAGCTTGCAAGAAGGCCATGGACACTACATAGATTGCCCATCTTTATTTTAGTGAGATTGTCCACTTGCATAGCATTCCTTGATCCATAACCTCGGATCAAGATATGGAGTGTATGTATAATTTCTAGAAGAGTTTGTGGGAGAAAATGGGGGAATGAAGCTAAGTTTTAGTAGTGCTTACCATCCCCAAATAGATAGCCAGACTGAGGTGGTGAATTGTAGTTTGGGTAACCTTCTAAGGATCTTGGCCAATACTAAGCCAAAGCAGTAGGACCTCGCCTTATCTTAGGTAGAGTTTGCTTAAAATAGATCCAAGAGCAAGACTACACATATGTGCCCATTTGAGATTGTGTATGGACAAATGTGATGCCCCCAACCTCTGCTTGGGATGGAACAAAGACTCAGAGCATCAGAATATGCAACACAATGTTACATACCTCCGTACATGACAGTTAATATACAATGCATCCTAGTATGCAACTAGCAGCATGCAATAATCGCAGCGAAAATAAAGGTGAAAGTATAACTTATGCCAGAATAACTAAAAACATCCCAATTTCATTAATAATCATCAAGTTCAAAATATCAATGTAGCATAATCTAAAGTCAAATCATCTACTTCATGCTTTCTAAAGCATGAAGGACTTGGCCTATAACATCAGGATTAAATCAAATTCCCTCTCAAGGTCTAGCTTCTCCTTAGTTAGTCGGACTCAGTGCTACATCTAGTTCATCCTCCTCGAGTCCTGACACAACTTCTACCACTCCGAGTGGAATGATAGTGGTCCCATAAAGGATGAGATTTACTCGAAATCTCAGTAAGTTAAACAACCAACTTGCACAAAGATAAATTAAATATGAAGCATGATAAATATGTAATGCATGAGATGCAAAATAATCAGTATGCATGTCTCCCATCCAGATTCCTTAACATTTTAGAAAAATTGAGACACAGGTTTTCTTTCAGTAAACATTTTTGCCATCATTTTTTAAAACATAACTTCATCATAAATTGCCATCATAAAGTTTCCTCATTATTGACAATTCATAATTAACATCATAACGTGTGGTAACGTCACAATTCTCCATATGCACTGAGTACCTGCCCGTGACTATAGTATAACTCACGTTGAAACTATGTTGTCTATAGACTCGTTCTCAATACATTGGTAATATAACATAACATCATAAAAATCATAACGTGTACACTCACCAGCGCTAGGTGTCAGAACATGTTGATTTCACTCCGGCGTTCTTTAAAAAGAACTCATTCGAAACATGTTGATTGTTCTTCGTCAACCTAGGGGTTACCACCCCATTATTAAACACTCCAGAGTGGACAGAGGAGTTCCACTAGGATAATTTCCCATCCTAGCCTTTGGAATCGTGATAAAAATTATTTTAATGCTATACTTAATGTTTTTCATGACATGTGCATATGTAACAAACTTCCATGCAAAAATAACATTTATAGATGTAATATGCAAAAATGGTGAAAAAATATCACATGTGATGTAAGTATGTAATAAATGTATCATATAACATGATATTTTATGTTCAAAATGACAATTGAAGTATGAATGAAACATTTATCTATAATTCATAAATAATCTATCAAGGTGTAAGTTAGAGGCCAACTTACAAACTTCCTGAGTAATCGAAAAAACGTCGTAGTAGCTGAAATCAAGTGTATACTAAGTTAGGATTAATACTTCTATGGTTAAGGTTCAAAATCAAAGGCTTCAAAATTGGGTATTTACAAAAATACCCATAGACTCTCAAAAATTGCTGTTAAGACCCTAAATTTTTACTAATTGCAAACGAATTTCAAATTTAACCAAAATTCGAGGACTTCATATTTTTGACATTCTAAAATCATATATGCCCTTGAATTTTCAAAAATCAAAGTGAAACTTACCCAAACAATCTCAACCTGTGTCATGCACTCTAGTTGATACCTAAGTGTGTTTTCAACTATTGATCCTTATGAATGCATGCATATGAGATTTTATTTAATCACAAATGATCATTAACATCTTTAATGACATAATGGACAATCAAGTTCATCCCAAACTTAATCATGGTTAAGATATCCTAAATCTTCAATTTATTCAAAACTGATTCATAGTTGATGATCAAAATATAATAGATTTAAAACCTATCATGGCATGCTTTTAATCACAAATCAAACCTTCTATAATGATTCTAAGACAATAATAAATCTATCAAATCATGCTTAAGACATGCCATAGCTAAATTTCCATTCAAAATCATTTAATCATTCAAACCACCATTTAATGACCCAGTTTTGAACTAAGCATGATAACCTTATCAAAACTCAACCAAATTTCGTACCAACACTTGGAAACAAAGCTTGACATGCTAACTAAAATCAAGAGTAAGAAAACTTAAAATTTCGTGGCCTTCCAAGCACTCAAGACAGCATTTCTCAATAACATATCAAAATTCACTCGGTTTCACTCTTTCGATCTCTAAGGGGGAGAAATACTCTCAAGACTCAAGAGAAATCTTGGAGCTGAGATGTGGAGGAAATGAGGAAGTGAGGAAGGTATTTATAGGGTTAAAGAGGGGAGGAGACGTTGGCCTTGGTGCAAGGCGATTGGGTGAAGTGGGAGGTGCACAAGTCTGAAATTTTTCCAGCTTGTTTTCCATGGCTCATGTCACCTTGTGCAGTGGGAATAATGGCTTGAAACCACCATGATTTCCTCCTCACTATAGCTACATTGGTCCTATAGAGGTGTCCAGGTTTTGGGGCATGACTTAGATGACAAAAAGTCACTCAAACCACCCTTGCAAACCAACGGGTTCAGGTGGTTTAATTTGGCAGATTTTGGACTTCGGTTTTGGATGGTTTTGGGTGGGAAAAACTGAGTCAATTTCTTCATGATGGTCATGGGACCTCTTGAGGATTGGGTGGTGAAGGAGGTGGCATGGGGTGGTGGCTCAACCAGGTAGATGGTTGGTTAAATTCCAACTCAACCGGTTCCCACTCAAACTAGACTAAGGTGCAATCAGTTTGGTCAATTGAATTGGTTTTTGTAGCCAATTTCGTCCAAGGTTTAAACTGGATTTGAAGGGGTCTCATGAGGTGTTTAAGGACCATATTACCCTTGAGATAAAGCCACTAAAACATTAGGCCTGAGGGCAAAATAGTCCAAGTATTCAAAGGACAAAACACAGCCGATTGATGAAAAGTTTGGGGTTTGATATGCCATTTTCCTTAATGACATGTGGGGAGATTTAGCTAGGGTATTATTAAGGTCTAAGTATGTTGAAATGAAATAATCAATCAAGAAATATTCGAATTAGAAGGTTAAGAAAAGATTAAACGAAATTAAACTTCATAGCATGACTTAAAGTTCACTCACCTCAAGTATGATGGTTAATGGTCTTAGCCAACTTTCAAAACTTAATTTAGGTACTTAGGGTATGATTTGGGTTTAATAACACCAATGGTATGGTGTATTGGGCTTTCAAGTTGAATAGTGAAATAATATAACAGCCCGCTAGAAATTCATTGGTGGAATTTCTATTGACTTTAGGAATCTTGAAAATCCCATAAGTTTTTACGAAACGACCAATCGTTCAAGTTTTAGTCTGTCATCATAATCAGTGTTATCACTCACTATGGTGCTAGATTTATGAGTTTAATTATTTGGGATAGTCAGAAGTGTCAGAATGCGTTATGATCTGCGTCATTAGACTCAGTGGATTATTTAGGATTTTATGGCGCAATGATCTATTTTCATAATTTCAGACGAAACGTCTGTTGAAAATTATGAAATTTATTTTTAGGGGCACTTCGGGGTCTAATTTCGGTAAACGATTTTCACTATAGGTTAATATGAACATTTAGAATTTTTCAGTACTAAGTTTATTATGTATTTTTTTGGGAGTGAATAGTAATCTCGATAAGCGCACCCAGTGCAGTGTTTTCAAAATCACAGTGTGAAATGTCCAAATTAGGTTGGAGGAGTTTTATTTGGACACTTGGAAAGATCTTAGCAGCACATAGTGAATAGTATTAGACACTTAGCACCATGAGAAACCATTAGATGGATTTGTGGAGGAAGTCAAGGTGTGAGATCATGCCACCTAAGCAAAGCTCTGTTTCATCTGATCAACTAAATTGTGCCAGACCAAAGAGGGTTTCAACCCTCGCAAAACCCTAAATGGTTGGAATCCAATTGAAACCCCAAAAGCTTGGTTGAAACCAAAACCCTAAACGGTTTTCCCAAACCCTAAAGTTGGTCTCCAAACCCTTTTTAATCCGATTTCTAGCATTGTATTTAATCACTGGATTAAATCACTTTCACATACTATTAATTAATCAAATCCTTGTTATGACATTATTATTCAACCTTTTAAACCTTGGAAATTTGTTTGGGCCAAGAAAAATTGGTTTTGGGTTTGATAGCATCTCAAACCCTAACCAAACCCCCTTTAAACCCCAAATTGAAGCCCACTTGGTTGGGGCCCACCAAGGCCCACGAAATTGGCCACCTTGGTAAAGCTTCTTGGAGAAGTTTCCTCCCCCACATGGCAGACCATCCACTGCTATTGGCTGCAACCCATTAGTGCCTTGATGTGAAAAGAAGTCCACTCCATCAACCTCCATCTCTCATAGTTGCTACAAGCAGTCCATGCCTCTCTCTATTCTCCACTTTATGTCACATAGCCACCTCCAATCAAGGGTCATTCAAGCCCATAACTTCCCCCTCCAGAATTCTAAAGTCGTGCAAGACACACTTCTCTCCATTTTATCACTTCTTTCCCCCGTTCTTAGAGAGAAACCCGAAAGAGCTCTCTCGGGCAGATTTCTGGGTCTTTTTGCGTGGTCATTTTCGATCCCTTGTAAGTATTATCTCATGATGACTCCTTTATAAACATTGTTTGTATTTGAGTCTAGTTTCCGTGGATATCTTATTAGTCTCATTCCATACTCAGTTTATAGGTCAAAAGTATTTTTAACCATGGAAATGTCATTCTGGGCATGAAACTGGAGAGTATGATATGTTTTGGAATTTTTGACCAAGCTAATGGATTTATCTTGGTCCGAATATTTTATGGAGATTTGTTAGCATGTGTTTATGAATGTTCATTGAGGTTTTGTAGTATGGATAAAGCTTTTGACGATAGATTTCCTTCGATTTAGAAACTTGAAAACTGAAAGTTGAAAACAATTTTTGTTTTGTGAAGGTTTGAATATTTCGTGGTTTAATCTTATTCCAAAGGCTTTGATATTTTTATATGATGATCCCAAGCCTCTTATATACATGTTAGGATGTTATTTCGAAGATATTTAGTATTATTTTTAAAGATATGATTTTCTATGCAAGAGGATTTTGGTTTTTTGCCTAAGATATGATGTTTTTGGGTTAGATCGATGTTTTATTGAGTTTTAGCCATGTGATTTTAAATTTGATAGCTGGATCTTCTTTAGGACACATTTGTAAACCATGAGATGTTTTAGTTTGAATATCAGATGTGTATAAGCCATGAATCAAGAATTTGATCAAAGTTAGTGGAGAGAAAAGTTTCTGTTTTGGACTAAGTTCAAAACCAAAAACTCCAAGTGTTGTTTTGTGATTTTTGGTAGCTTTTGTTTGATGATTTAAAGCATGGTTGATCTTAGGATGATGTTATGAATATGTTAGAAGTAAGATTTGATTTTTTGGAATTCTTGGAGATGTTTTTATTAAGGTCAAAACTTGTGATTTAAGGGTTTACTTTTTGTTAAAAAGTTTGGGTCTTTTTACAAAAAGTTTGGGGTTGATGATTAGCTTTTATTAAAGGATATTTTAAGTGTATTTTTAAACTTAGGATAGAAAGATCCTTGTTACAAAATTTTGATTCAATCATAGGTTTTGAAGATGGAAGAAATTACAACCAAAATCAAGAGGAATGGCCTTTGTATGTTTCGGCCATTGTGAGTTTTCCATAGTTGTGGTTAATTTTAAACTTTTCTGAGTTGTTATTTGAGTCTCGGAAAATATTTACATTATGAATGTAAATTTTAGGAATTTTTGGAGTTAGGATGTGAAATCTTTAAGTTAAGAGTAAAATGGTCATTTTTCCACATGTAGAGGGTAAAATGGTAATTTTACTCTAAGTTGTCCCTCTTCCCTTTTCTAATTGTTAGTAATTAATTTCTAATTTTTAGAATACCTTCTTACAGTTACTCGTGTTTCGCGCTTTACACTCATAGGAAGCAACGATCGAGCTAAGTTAGCTTTTAACTTACTGTCAATTTAATGTGTATGAGTGATAAATAAGGGAACTAAATTATATGTATGCATGTTATCATATGTGTCATGCCAAGTCATTACATAATTATCTGTTACACATAATTTATTTTGTCATGAATTATTCATCTGTTACACAAGATATTCTGTCATGTATTGCTATACATTGCAAGTATGTCATATTAAGTTAAGTATGTCATCTGTTACATGTATTTTATGTCACGTAATATTTACTGTCACATGTTACATCATGTTAAGAAATGTTGTCTTGTATGCTATGTTATGAAATGTACTCTATTACATTTATGTCTTGAAGTATGTCATGTCTGTCGTCTTACATTCATGTCATGTTATGCTACGTCAGGACTTCTGTCTTTTATGTCAGGTTCATGTTACGTCACGTTGCGAAATGTTATGTATGCCAGTTAAGTTATTCATGTCAATCACGACCCTAAGCGCTAGGATGAGATAATATCCTAGTGGAACTCCTTTGTTCACCCTGGGTTGACGAAGTACAGTCAACAGGTTGCGAATGAGGCCTAATTAGCTGGTCACCGGAGTGCGCCAGGCACTAACGCCGATAGAGCCACACTTTATGTTACGTGTGTCCACAGCAAGTGTAACACAAACAAATAAGTCATGGGGTCACAACAACTGTGGAGCATACCCTACGTGAGATACAATAATTGTGACACATAGAATACGTGGGGCCACAACAACTGTGGAGTACGTGTTAACGCACTCACAGCTGGTATAGAAACTTGTGATGTGATGCGGTAATCGGCAGGGACACACGGCTCAAGGGGACCTGTGTAACACCCATATAGTCACTTTAATGATTAAGTCTATTGAATAAGATTCCAAGTTCATGCATTTCACGTTCAAGTCATGTGTCACGTTATGTTATGTTCAAGTTTACGTTCACGCAATTATGGTAATCCCATGAGACAAGAATATGTTTCAAGTTAATGTTATGTTTTATTCATGTTTGCGTTATGTTCAAAGTTCACATTTATGTTATGTCATGCTCAAGTTCATGTTCAAATTATGCATGTTCACGTTCATGTTATGTTTCAATTCCATGTTATATTTCAAGTTCACGTTCATGCTATGTTTCAAGTCACGTTCATGCTAAGCTTCAGTTTCAGTTTAAGTTATGCCAGTTATGTTATGTTGTATGTCAAGTTATGCTATGATTACTTATGATTTGATTATGTATTCATGCTTTTACTGCCATGCATGCATCATTAACTTGTGTGGAAATTTTCTATTAATTAGCTGAGATTTGTAATCAAATCTTACTGTGGTAGTCCCAACTACCATTCCCCCCGAATGATAGATTTTGTTATAGGATCTGAAGGAGAACCGGGAATCGACCAACTTGAAACGGTTGACTAAGCGACCGTGTGACATAGATGGTAGTACAGTAGTTATCTCAGATTACTACTTGTATTTGTGAAGTTCAATCTTCAGCACTCTTTTGATCACAACTATATGTACTATTATTGTGATCTTAGTTGTTTAGTATGTCGTTAAGTATGAAGTATGTTTTAAGTATTTGGGATATTTCAGTTTGGTGCATAGTATTGCTAAAGAAAAAAAAAATAAAGAAAAAATTTATTATCCGCTGCGAATATTGCATAATGCTATATGCATGTTAGGAACATTGCATCTTATATGTCATGAACGGGGGCAAGTAACCTTGTGTTGCATGTCTCGACGCTTCAAATTTCTGTCCGATCCTAAGCGAAATTTGGGGGTGCCACAAATAAATCCAAACATGGCTTTGGGGTTTGTGGACTTAAAAGGACCAAATGTGTGGGTTCATGGCTTATGGGCTCTTGGGCTTGAATGAGAGTGGCCTCATTTCCAGATTTTTAGGGTTGAAAAGAAACCCCAAGATCTACTAAGATGGGCTTGAAAAGGTTTAATTTGGCCTAATTGGGCCATGCGTCCATTCTACACCAAGTTTTGTCCAAGGGCCTTAAGCCTTCTATACCTTGGGCTTAACTTCTAAGGTTCTACAAGAAATGCCTATATCCTTATAACTCTCAAATTGTTCTAGGGCTTATGGCATCTATTCTTAGCCCACCACATCCTTTGAAAATTAGAGGCCTAAAGTCTTATGTGTGACGCCCCTAGATTCCGCTTGGGATCGAATGGACATCTGAAGTGTCGGGACATGTAACACAAGATTACCTGCCCCTGTTCATGACATATAAGATGCGATGTTTCTAACATGCATCTAGCATTATGCAATATTCGCAGTGGATAATTTTTTTTTTTTGCAATACTATGCACCAAACTTATAATATCCCAAATAGTTAAAACATAAACCATGCATACTTAATACATCCACGATTACAGTACAGGTCTTAGAAGACTGTAATCTTAAAACAACGGAGACCTAGCTTCATAATTACATTGCCAAAATATACTATTGGGCTAGTTCGTTGAGTAACTCGCATAACTCGACTAATGATGCCGGAATACTATCCAAAGACCTAACTATGGAGGCTGCAAGCTCCATGTTGCGTCTACAGTGTCTAGTCAACCTCCTCCACTCTACCAATGTCTGCTCCCTGCTCTGATCCTGACACATCTCCTACCATTCGAGGGGAATGGTAGTTGAGACTACTACGGTGAGATTTGATTACAAATATCAGTAAGTTAACAGGAAACTTCCACACATGTTAATGATGCATGCATGACAGTGAAATCATGAATACATAATCAAAGTCATAAGTAAGCATAACATAACTTGATATACAACATGACATAAATGACATAACTTGAACTAAAACTGAAACTTAGCTTGACGTGACATAGCATGTACGTGAACTTAAAATATAACATGGACTTGAAACATAGCATGAATGTGAACATACATAATTTGAACATGAACTTGAACATAACATGAACCTGAGCATGACATAACATACATGTGAACTTGGAACATAACGTGAACGTGAACATGACATAACATGAATGTGAACTTGAACATACCATGAATCTGAGCATAATATAACATCAATGTGAACTTAGAACATAACGTAAACATGAACATGACATAACATGAACGTGAACTTGAACATACCATGAACCTGAGCATAACATAACATCAATGTGAACTTGGAACATAACGTAAACGTGAACAAGACATAACATGAACGTGAATTTGAACATAACATGACATAAACATGAACTTGAAATATATTCTTGTCTTATGGGGTCACCATGATTGAGTAATCTTATCTCTTGGTATTACCATGATTGACATGAACTTGAAACTTGACATGAACGTAAACTTGAACATAACATGACGTGGAACATGACTTGAACGTGAAATACATGAACTTGAAATGTTATTCAATGGACTTAATTAATAAAGTGACCATACGGGTGCTACACGGGCCCCCTTAAGTTGTGTGTCCCTGCCGATTACCGCATCACAACACATGTGTCTATACCAGCTGTGAGTGCATTAATACGTACTCCACAGTTGTTGTGGCTCCACGTATTCTACATGTCACAATTGCTGTGTCTCACGTAGTGTATGCTCCATAGTTGTTGTGACCCCATACTTCATGCTCTACAGTTGTTGTGGCCCCGTGAATTGTTTGTGCCACACTTGCTGTGGACACACGTAACATAATGTGTGGCTCCATCGGCGTTAGTGCCTGGCGTGCTCCGATGACCAGCTAGTTAGGCCTCATTCGCAACCTGCTGACTGTACTTCGTCAACCCAGGGAATTTTACACCTATTTAGATACTCCAGCATGAACAAATGAGTTCCACTAGGATATTACCTCATCCTAGCGCTTAGGGCCGTGATTGACATTAATAACTTAACTGGCATACATGACATTTCGTAACGTGACGTAACATGAACGTGACATAAATGACATAAATGCTGACGTAGCATAATGTGACATCAACATAAGATGACAGACATGACATAAAATGTAATAGACAACATTTCAAAACATGGCATACATGTAACAGACAATATTTTGTAACATGACATAATATATAACAGACAATATTTCGTAACATTACATAATTTGTGACAGTGAATATTACGTGATATGACATACATGTAACAGCTAGCATACGTAATGTGACATACTTACAACAGATAGTAACATGAGACATAATATATTGTATAACAGATAAATATTTCAAGACAGAATAATTCGTGTAATAGATAAACATGTGATGACATGGCATATATATTGACATACGAACATAAATTGTAATTCCCTTACTCATCACACATACACAGTAAAGTGATAGTAAGTTAAGAGCTAACTTACCTCGATTGTCGCGTTCTACGAGAGTAAAGTGCGAAACAAGAGGAACTGTAAAAGGGTATTCTAAAAGTTAGAAATTTAATTACTAACAATTAGAAAAGTGAAAAGGGACAACTTAGAGTAAAATTACCATTTTACCCTCTACATGTGGGAAAATGACCATTTACTCTTAACTTAATGATTTCATATCCTAACTCCAAAAATTACCAAAATTTACATCCTCATGTAAATGAGGATGTAAATTTTATCCTAGGCTCAAATAAAAACTCAGAAAAATTTAAAACCATTCACAACTATGGAAAACTCACAATGGCCGAAACATTCATAGGCCATTTCTCTTGATTTTGGTTGCAATTTCTTCCATCTTTAAAACCCATGATTAAACCAAAATTTTTGTAACAAAGATCTTTCTATCCTAAGTTTAAAAATATACTGAAAATATCCATTAAGAAAAGCTAATAATCAACACCAAACCTTTTCTAAAAAGACCCAAACTTTTTAACAAAAAGTAAACCCTTAAATCACAAGTTTTGACCTTAATAAAAACATCTCCAAGAATTCCAAAAAATCAAATCATACTTCTAACACATTTATAACATCATCCTAAGATCATCCATGTTTTAAATCATCAAACAAAAGTCACCAAAAACCACAAAACAACACTTGTTTTAAACTTAGTCCAAAACAGAAACTTTTTTCTCCACTAATTTTGATCAATCTCTTGATCCATAGCTTAAAGACATGTGATCTTCAAACTAAAACATCTCATGGTTTAAAAATATGTCCTAAAGAAGATCAAACCATCAAACTTAAAATCACATGGCTAAAATTCAACAAAAAATGGATCTAATGCAAAAACATCAAATCTTAAGCCAAACCAAAATCCTCTTACTTAGAAAAAGATATCTTTAAAACTATACTAAATATCTTCGAAATAACATCCTAACATGTATGTAAGAGGCTTAGGAGCATCATATAAAAATATCAAAACCTTTGGAATAAGATTAAACCATAAAATATTCAAACTTTCACAAAACAAAAACTGTTTTTCCACTTCCAGTTTTCAAGTTTCTAAATCTAAGGAAATCTATCATCAAAAACTTTATTCATGCAATAAAACCTAAATAAAAATTTATAAGCACATGCTAATAACACTCCATAAAATTTTCGGACCAAGATATGTCCATTAGCTTGGTCAACAATTCCAAAACATATCATACTCTCTAGTTTCACGCCCAGAATGACCTTTCTATAGTTAAAAATACTTTTTACAGATCACATGAGCATGGAATGAGACTAATAAAATATCTACGGAAAATAGACTCAACTATGAACAACTTTTATGAAGGAGTCATCATGAGATAATACTAACAAAGGGTCGAAAATGGCCACGTAAAAAGACCCAAAAATCTGCCCGAGAGAGCTCTTTTGGGTTTCTCTCTAAGAACGGGGGAAAAAAGTGATAAAATTGAGAGAAGTGTGTCTTGCACGACTTTAGACTCCTGGAGGGGGAATTTATGTGCTTGAATGACCCTTAATTGGGGGTGGCTATGTGACATATAGTGGATAATAGAGAGGAGCAAGGATTGCCTGCAGCAGCTGTGAGAGATATAGGTTGATGGAGTGGATTTCTTCTTCACATCAAGACACTATTGGGTGCAGCCAACGGTAGTGGATGGTCTACCATGTGGGGGAGGAAACTTCTTCAAGAAGCTTTGCCAAGGTGGCCAATGTCGCGGGCCTTGGTGGGCCCCAACCAAGTGGGCTTCAATTTGGGGTTTAAAGGGGGTTTGGTTAGGGTTTGAGATGCTATCAAGCCCAAAACCAATTTTTCTTGGCCCAATCAAATTTTCAAGGTTTAAAATGTTGGATAATGATGGCATCACAAGGATTTGATTAATTAATAGCATGTGAAAGTGATTTAATCAAGTGATTAAACACAATGCTAAAAATCAGATTAAAAAGGGTTTGGAGGCCAACTTTAGGGTTTGGGGAAACCGTTTAGGATTTCGGTTTCAACCAAACTTTTGGGGTTTCAATTGGATTCCAACCATTTTGGGTTTTCTCTAGGATTGAAACCTTCTTTAGTCTGACACAATTTGGTTGATCAGATGAAACAAAACTTTGTTTAAGTGGCATGATCACACACCTTGACTTCCTTCACAAATCCATCTATTGGTTCCTCTTTGTGCCAAGTCTCTAATATTATTCACTATGTGTGGCTAAGATCTTGCCAAGTATCCAAATAAAACTTCTCTAACCTAATTTGGACATTCCACACTGTGATTTTGAAAACACTGCACTTGGTGCGCTTATCGAT